>NC_048412.1:26396903-26466724 GCF_013103735.1 Etheostoma cragini | reverse complement strand
TCGGGATCCCCCAGTCGGAGCTGGTTGATGTGGCTCGGGAAAGTGAAGTTTGGGGTCCCCTACTGGAGCTGCTGCCCCCGCGACCCGACTGGATAAGCGGATGAAGATGGATGGATATATAGTTTAAAACAAAAAGCGTTGAAACTAGTAATGAATGTGATGTTTTATTTAGCAGGATCACATTATGATGTTCAACACCCTAATCTAAAGGAGACCTTAATTGGAGCACTGTAAATACCTGCATTAGTTCTATGCTTGTGGATGTAACCATTGAACTTTCTCCCTTTTTATAAAACTGTATGCTCGCAGTGCTTTTTCATGTTGTGAAGCTGACACAGTTATTATTCTATGATCTCATCCAGAGTAGTTTAGCTATTGGAAAGAGAGGCACATTTGGTTGACGTAATTCAATCCATGAATGCACGTATGGCTCACCTGTGAAATTGGCCAATTGCTAACCTGCTACAGTGATTGTTTGAGAGGTTAGCAATTTAGACACAGCAGGCATGATGCAGCAGGGTGCATGAGAAACAAGAGCGAGGAATAGATTAGACTGTGTGTTTAACTGCCTGAATGTAAGCTGCAATCAGCATTAGAGTTTATTCTTTAAAAAAGCCATTGTTGTATTTTTCCACCGACTGGAAGCTGGTCCCGGATGCTGTCAGACTTTAGGGTAACATTAGCTGCTCTGTCCTGGTCTTTGTTGGATTTGCGGAAGCGAATATGTCCAGGTTAGCATTTTATTTTTCTGTGAGACGTGCAATGCATCCAATGATAACAATATGTAAATGCGGAAGGAGAAGGAGCAGTAACCGACAGCGGCTCTGTTCTGCTCCCTGCTCTATTTAGAGTTATCCTTTTCTCATTAATTATAGGTTATTTTACCAATAACCCATCTACTAATAATAATAATGATGAATTTCTATGACTCAATACGTGAACAAACTGGTTGCTGGACGCTGACAATCACTAAACCCATTGTTTCAATCATGTGTCAACATGGACTGAATGTTGTCTGACGTTTCCTACGTTTAATCCAGCTGCTGGTAAAATGACCATGAATTTTGTGAGTTAAATTTGTAATAGTTATCACTGTAAATTGCACATGTGCCTTGCAAGAAAGTAAATTTTGACAGTTGTAGCATGAGTACCTGGGAATCAGACGCGACTTTAACTACCTTCAAATCCACAATAGAAACATGTTGGAAGGTGTCTCTTGTCTTCCTTTGGCTAAATCTAAACACTCCACATTTCATTTACATCTCAGTGTTTTTCTGTCTCTTACGTTTATGGTTCTTTAAAAGTCTTTATTTGGGCTTTTGTTTGTCTCATGCTGAGTTTCTGTCTTTTTTAAATGTCTTATATGCTGTGTGAAAAGCACTTTCTGCTTCATTTCCTATAGCATGCTGATTAAAGTCTTACTACAGTTCACATATTAGCCCTGCATACTTGCATAACTGCATCTTTAAACGATAATTAGCCTAATGCTGCGTGGTGTAGCCACAGACAATTTGCAACATTGTGCGCAGTAAAGTCACAAACAAGCTAATGTGTTTCCCATCAGTTGTCTTGTTGGAATCAGTGTTGACGTTCAAGCTTTCCCAATACATGGATGTTGATGAGAACAATTGAACAACAGAGCTGATGTATAGGACTTGCAAGCCTTATCCCTGAAGCAGTGTCTCCTCTGACTTTGGTGCACTTTATCGGCGTTGGCCTTGAAGTTCCTGCAAACCTTCCGTCTGGCTGCAGCTTCGTTGCCCTGAGCGAGTCTAAGTGGTCGGGGGTTGAGCTAGTTTCATCTGGGGTCACCTCGCCTCCATACCAGGCTTCTGTTCCTCCGAGAAACCGTTGGATCCTGCAAAGAGCTGCCATGCAGTTTTGATTAGTGCTGGCTCCACCTCCACAGCAGCTCCTGGAGGGGAGAACAAACCATCAAAATAAAAGCACCATCGTGCTGACAACAATGAATATCATCAGTAAAGCTCGGATAGAATCAGGGAGCGAGAAAGAGGGAGTGAATTCTTTTTCTCCACTATAACCCTGAAGCGGCAACCCTGATCAAAATGGGGACTTTAATACACAGACCCTTGATAATGCTGAGAAACCCGATGGGTGGATTTTAAGCTGCAGGACTATTTCTAAATGCCATGCTAAGGTGCCAGTCATACTTACAGCTTTAAAAATCTGCTGAATTGCTATTTGTCGAGAATAATAAGCTGCCATCACCTGGTGCTGTATTTCTTTTTTTTTTCTTCTTGGAGTTGGGACTGAAACAGATCACTAATTCAGTGTAAAACTTTAAACCAGCAGGGAATAGCCAGGGAACAGTTGGAGATGTGCGCTCTACAAACATTATCACCCAGCGTTATTTACAGTGGTAACTTCTGCAGCAGGAGGTGGCTTAGCTCATGCTAGGTGGAAAGGGTACAGAGTTGTGGGAAAGTCGCACACAGATTTTATTTCTACCTGGGTGAGGTGAGTGCAGGCTGGGGTTGATCCTAGAGGTCTTCATGGGTCTACCCGAACCACAGACCCCGTGACCCAACCCGAGACCCTTACGGTTCTGGATCCACGGTTTATACCTCATTAAAACCCAGCTGTGTACCGTATTATATATGCTGTCATATATATACTTCAAATAATTGTGTAAGTAGTCAAACAATACAAATGCAAACAAGGAAAAAAATGCATTGTTTGCAAGTGTAAGTTTAGAAATATGTAGAGTCCCTCCTCCCCTGCCTCACAGTGGATAGGTCCACTGTTAGGTTTTTATTTAGTTTTTTTTTCCGTTAGTTTTCTTTTGAGTCACTGGATTTCTCCCTTAAACCTTAACTGTAGCCCATGCAGAAGTCCAGTGGGACTGTGACTGAGAGATTGAATTGCGTCAGTAAGTAGGATAGCAACTCTGTTCCATTCACTTCAGATGAAGTGATTATTGACAGATGATGATGAGTCATTGAAACATTATAGCCATGACAAAAGAATCTATATATTTTGTCCACGGGTCTGTTACCAGGTATGAAGCTTGTTTATGTATCTTGTTGGATAGGTAGTTAGCTATCTTGCTAATTCCACCCACTGTGCTTTCATGCTACACTTATAGAAAATGAGCCAAACAAAGTGTCCCTCATCTGGCGAGTGTGCTTTTCCCCGTTGTGACAAGAGTGTGTGCATGAAACATTAAGCTTTTACATTTTACTAATTAAGTGGCCGGCTGGCTGACTAGTTATCTGGCTTGCTTGCTAAAAGGCTCAGTTCAGCATCATCTGTGTTAGAGAAGAGTCACTTAATGCAATGTTTAAAGTAAATTAAACAGCTTGGCCGGACTACTTACTGGATTTCCAAAACTAAACACATCCTATAAAAGTACAATGTTGTGTTATTTATGTCCCCTTCAGTAACGGCTCCTAAAAATGTTTGTTTACTGCAACCTAATCTCACAGAATTCCCTGAAATGAACACGGCCCCTTAACTCAAAATCTGTGGCAGTTACACGGAATTGCAGAAAATTATGTGATGGGCCCACGAAGACTTCCGTGAAACGAACACAGCCCCTTTATTGTGACTATTATTACAGTCTTCATCACACCCCAACTGGCACCGTCAGACACCGCCTACCAAGAGCCTGGGTCTGTCCGAGATTTCTCCCTAAAAGGGAGATTTTTTGCGTTTCACTAAGTGCTTGTTCTTCTGGGAATTGCTGGACTTGTGGGGTCTCTGTAAATTATAGTGTGGTCTAGACCTACTCTATCTGTACAGTGTCTTGAAATAACTCATGTTATGATTCGATAATATAAATTAAATTAAAATAGAACTAAATTGATATTATGTAAGTCATTACTTTGTAAGCAAAGTCCCTGTCTGCAAACTTTTCTTTTTAATCCATACTTTTATAGAAAATGCATTCATTAGTTAACCTCTGCTTTTTCTGTTCTTTTCTATCATGTTTTAATCTTGTTTCCTGCACTTTTAATCAGTCCTTGCTGTCTTTTATTATATATTTTGTGAAGCCTGTTTTAATCATAGTTGAGGAAAGATGCAACAGTGTTGCCACTGCTGTTAGTGATAGGCCTAGTTCTAGAAGTAGTATTATGTTTTTTGATTACGGAGAACATACAAAACACAACTCTTGACAATTGTTTTGTTTTCCCGATTAACTGTCCACTTCCATTAGTGTTGTTATTAACATTCACAAACGTCTTCACCGATGTCTGCTGCAGATGAATTAGTTTGCATTTAAAATCCCTTAAATACAAATAGCTGTTGAGAAAGCCAGCCATTTCCACTCTGTAATGTATTACAGGGCCGGGCCACTCTGAGCTCCATTTCTGTGCTTATCTATTAAGTAAATTAGATGCAAATGGTATATAGTTTTAGTTTACAAATGACAAATGACCTCAGTGTGCAGGCTAACACAAGATGATAAAGGAGGCTGTTCTTAAACAGTACCCGGCGTCTAAATGGCCAGCCTGGTCGAGTGCATCATTCCCATGTCAGGGAACAAACAAATAAGATGAAGTGCTCTCTCAAAGTCAGTGGAAAGGACAACCACACTGGCTCCGAACAAACAATGATAGATGAGCAATACATGATGGTGTGGGCAGAGAACGGGGGAGCGTTCAATTAGTACAAGGAGAAATGGCAGTTTAACGGTACGGCGAGAGAAGCTTGCAGGCATTGAGAAACGCCAAATTGAAAACGCATACATCTCAGATCGCTGACAGCCTCATTCCCTTTTCCAAATTGGTCACAAGTTTATGATTTTCCATAATTGTTCATGTTTTGACACCTCATATTTCAATCTTGAACATGAATGAAAGAAAAGTACGCTTGGGGGGAATTTACAAAAAAAAGTTCATAGGGTGTTGCCATGTAAAAAATGTACTCTAAATGCTGAAAGTGTAAATTAATCTGCATACTGCTCGCCCTCACCTCTCAACTTTGCCACCGTGCTCCAGGATTTGTGGCTGACTGGAGGCTGTGCGCCAAGCTATTGTGAAGAGTTACACCTTCAAAAGCACTCTGAGCTGGACTCATGAATATTTATACACTGATTAGGTGCCCTGATTTATCAGGCTGTGACAGAAAGGAGTGATGGGTCTTAAGGAGTTGAGGCACGCACAGAGACAAAGGTATGACTCTGTTAATGCAGATCCTACACTCCACATAATAGGCTGTCCATTAGAAAAGACTGCTGGCGGTGGAGAAAGCTTCTGACTTCAATTTTGGGGTTTTAGTTCATTGGCACAGCGATAACGTAGAAGAGCTGAGTCATAAGTATCGCAGTCAAACACAATGATGTAAGTGCTAAAGTCAGGTGAAATGAAGAACTGACTCTACAGTGCACACTATTTGTGTTTAGACAGTTTCAAGCTCATTTAAGATGGCAAGTGCACAGCTTCCGCAACTGGTTGTCTTGGACAAAGACCACAGCAGGAGTGCTGCTTGGATATACTTTGCATGTGAGGGAAAAGGACAAGGAAAGGCAAAGGATACAATTAAGCCCATACACTCATCCCCATGATGTCGCATAAAGATTCTTTTTCAAGGTATTTTATCGAAGCTGGAAATAAATCATGTGCCATACCGATAGTTTTTCTTTTCTAATTATGACTCTCTCATCCTTGAACTTTTTTTTGTTAAATTGGAGGTTAAGGAAAGAAATGAAAAGAAGAGGCATTACTTTTTAAACAGGCTCGCGGATACAATGGAACGATCTGGAGTCTAATAGTTTCTTTTCAATACTTTCTGAAAGCTTGATTGTTCCCTGATCTGTCCATGACCCCAATAGCATCACCCTTTGTCTGCCAGTGTACTTTTCTCCAATTCATAATCTCATTCGTCATTTGCTTTTCTGTTCTATATTCACTTTTGGAAAAAGCTCTATTCATCAGACCACTCTAAAGGTTAAAGTGCATAACATCAAAGTGCTTGCCTCCCAATATAATTTGCGCGTATTTGCAGATGTGCAAATTAAAAGCCTTGTTTTAAACCTGACATCAGTGCTTGGGTTGAGTCCCTCAGTGT
The DNA here is from genome assembly GCF_013103735.1 of Etheostoma cragini. Classification (NCBI taxonomy): domain Eukaryota; kingdom Metazoa; phylum Chordata; class Actinopteri; order Perciformes; family Percidae; genus Etheostoma; species Etheostoma cragini. Next base: position 26,460,694 of record NC_048412.1, on the reverse strand, counting down.
GTCAGACCCGCTAGAGAAAGGGATGTAATGTTGTAGAGTTGTTATATTTCTTAAGCAACTAATATTTGCGAAACTGTAATGGTTAGAAACATGTATTAATTAACAATTTCCTTTTATCAATTTCCTAGGGAATGTATGTCAAATTTGGATGACCACAACTTATCCCTAATCTTAAAGGGATTTAGATCCCAGAAGGCTTGTATCATGTGGGCGCGTTCACTGTTTTGTTATCAATACTTAGAATTAGAACAACAGAAACTACGCACTATAGCTTTAAGACCAAAAACCTTCAACGTTCAATTTCCAACCTCGATCAACTCTGTCATCGGGGCTTTTCCTGTTGTGTTTTTGCTACGAACGCAATTACAAACGCATTTTAATCACAGTCAAAACAAGTATTTTTGGTCATTGTAAAAGACGACAGGAAGAGACGGACAACGGCAATCACCAGATGCGTCGAGTTGCTCTCTAAAGAGGACGATGTATCCACTGCGAGAAATAATCGAAGACCTCCGGCTCACCTCGACACAATGCTATCGCTCGCGCACTTTCAGCTGCCGTTTGGTTCCTCATTCGCGTCGGCCTTCCTCCCCAGCTGTTTGAGTGACAGGTGAGATTAAACACCCTTTGAACTCTATCTGGTTATTAGAGGAGTAGTCTAAATTGAAGCAGTGTTATTTTATGCCGCCATGCTGAGTCGACGGGAAAATGGGAGCAGGAGGTGGACACTTTTGAATGAATAAAGAGCTTTTCACAGGGAAAGGTGTTGGGCCAGATCTCAAATACATTATAGAACAATAATGAGAATTGTAAAGGCAAGAGGGGGGGGGAAATATATTAAAAATGTTTGGAACAGCAGCTTTGCTTCCCTTTAATCTCTCAGAGAGGAAAAAAGAAATATGACCTGGAAAATCATTTTAATAAGAAAAACATTGATTAAGTGATTTTCTTAGGCCACACTAGAACAAGAAAGAGCCTTCGAGAATAGGTAATGGTTTGAGAAAGAAACACAACCATATCAATTTTGGACCTGAATGTTAAAAGACGAGGATGTTTCCATAGATCTTAATATTTTGCACCTAGAATGAACTTTTGTTAATCCACTGCACAATTGATTAGAGTAAGATTTAAGTTTAGTGTGACATTCTGTAACAAGAAATAACTGAGTTAGTAGAATAGTTGGCGATTGTAGCTGAAAGTCAGTCAAGATAACAAATTATACTGACAGCACTTGCCAGTGTTTTCTCAGGGAGTTTTATCTCTGTGGATACAGATGCAGCTGTCACAGAAATCACGTTATGCTTTCTACATCACTTTCTTTTGCTGAAATGATTTTAATTTTGTTCCATGTCTGTAATTAAAAGAAGGTACAGTAAGTATTCTCAGGCGGAGTTAAAGCGTGTGTTTCTATATAGTTGTAAAACAGCCAACCTCGGTAGAGATTAGATTTGAGTTGTCAAAAGAAAATGAATTCAGGAGTAGAATATGTAAGGCATGTGAAAAAGTCAGTCCGAAAAAGTATGCAATTACACAAAGAAATTGACCTAAAAGAGAAAAGACATTGCTAATGTTGTAGTTGTTTTTTAACAACATGTGGTATTTGTGTTTTTTTAAGAAAAAAAATCCCTTCTGAGTGGAGGATTGTGGGTAAATAGATGCAGGCTAACAGCTTGCTTCCCATGCTGTCTGCTCACAGACTGAACTAATCACTAACAGTGTATGGAACATCTGTATTAGTTTGTTAATTTATGTTTGGGCAATTGTCAGTCATTGTGTGATGTTTTCTGCAGCTGGACTAGGCAAACACACACACACTTGTTTTTTCCTCTTGTGTTATATTTATCTCTGCTAATGAGGATAACATGGCGCACATTTTGGCCAGTTTCTCCTCAAAGGTCTTCATGGTGTTGATTTTAACCACGAAAAGTGACAGAAGTTACTGTGTGAAGAATGAAAAAAGAGAGAATATGTGGACAACTGCTGCGTGAGGAGGTTTCAGCTTTTAGACTATCCAACAAGCCCATGGAACCCCTTAACCCGACCCATAAGCTAACCTCATCCTCTCCAATGAACAGCCTGACTCCATTTGAACTCAATCCTAATAACTTCCAATTCTTACCCCAACTACAGTCTGGGATCCCCATTAACTCCAAGGGGAGATCCTGGGATGCCGTCAAACATCCCTACACAACCTTAAGCTCAGTTGATGAAACAGGCGCACGCCGCGGGTTCGACTCCAACCCTTTGCTACATGTCATTCCCCTTCTCTCTCTCCTTTCATCTCTTCATCTGTCCTGTGGGATTAAAGGCCTAAAATACCCAAAAATTGATGGAAAAAAAACTTGTATCCCATAGGGGAAGTGGGCGGGCCGGAGAGGAAAAGGGAAATGTAACCCACCTGCCCTCCTTTACTTAAGTCCAAAGTATACGGATCGACTTCCAGTTGTGGGCTTAGCGCTTCAAGTGCATTTTGTTATCCATCTTATTTTCTATTCATTATCGCGTTCTACCCCCGTTAATATGTTCATTCTAAGTCTACTTATGTCCTGCAATTTCCTTGCTGTACAGTAGGCCTATTTCTTGTGTAAAAGGGCAATACAAATGTTAATTATAAAAAGTATTAATACTGCTTTTACATATCTGCAGACTCATTTCCATGAGGCTTGGTAATCGGCTGCGTGATTAATCAAGATTAATCGTGTTAATACTTACATCTCGCAAAAACACAACTTCTTCCATGCATTTACAAATACTGTTGTAAATGAAGAAATCACACATACAACTATCTAGTCAATTGACATTAGTTATATTACATGTTTCAGTAAAATATCAAGCTAACAATGAGGAAACTAAGAAGTTGAAATACATTTATTCTTTTTTTTCCTCCTTTGGGTGTCCGCAACAAGAGTTTTAGCGCTTGTACATTACGGCCACCTAACCATGGATGTATTTTCTTGCACCAAATGCATACCTGCAATGCTTTGTGGGTGATATTCACCTCTGGAGTGACCGTCGTTGACTCGCTCCCTCAGCCCTCCGAGGGTCGATCTCACCAAGTTCATTTGGGTTTTCAGACAATTCAAACGACACTCAAGATGGTGGCGGGGATTACCCCAGGGGCAAGTGCTTAGAGGAAGTGAAGGAGCCGAAGTCTACATATACACACACACACACACCCACACACACACACCCACACCCACACACACACACACACACACACACACACACACACACACACACACACACACAGTTATATTTTCTTGGCACCTGGGATTTGCCTGCAGCATACTTTCAACTGGCAGCCTGCTGAATAATTCCACCGGACAGAATTGGGGCTTGCGTGTGTTGTTCAAAGACAAATGGCTGGTCTTTTTTTTTTTGAGAGATTAAAGAATGATTCTGTTACCTTATCCAACCACATGCTCTGGTTGCTTGAAGCAAAGCATTGATCATGCGTCACACTCTTCTTCTGCAGTGCCTCACAGCAGGCGGACTTCGATCTATAGGTTTTCCATCTCTGCTTCTTTTCAAATGTCACTTCCTGGAACAGCAGAAAGATTGTGTGTCAGGTGTGGCAAAACAAATATGACCTTGAATCCCCCCCCCCCCTATCTGACATTTTAGAGCTATATGGAAAAGAAAAATTACTTATTTGCTTTACTAATTCATAATAAGAAAAAGAATGTCAATGCCTTTGCAGCAATGTGGCGTAGTGAGGGATTTCTGGGATTTTGCCCCCAATCCACCCAGTTCTCTGAAATGTATTGTACTTTAGTGTAATGCGAGTGCAGGTTATTTAAAGATGAATGCCCAAAACCATTTCAACAGAAGGCAAGAGTTTTGAGCTTGACGCTTCCTTATGCCCTCATCAGCAGCGTGCGCGTAACCCCAATGAGCGCTAAAGGAGACTTTTAGCGTCAATGACAATGACAAAGGCACCTGACAAAGCGTCCGTATTTTACGAGATGGGAGTGATAATGTGTTGCGATACATACATAAGTTTAGGACATCACTCATGGAGGAATTAGAGGAAAGGTCAGGGCATCACCAAAGTCAGTTGGATTCATCCTCGCTTGCAAAATTTCCTGGCATCCGTCCAATAGTCGTTGAGGTATTTCAGGATTAGGAGTTTTTAACCACCGTCAGACAGACTGATCTAATTTCCAAGGCTCATTATTTCCTGTTATTACAGGTTTTCACACAAAAGATAACACTATTGAGTCCCATGAGGGGAATTCCGGAGTAAATTAGTTTAAACTGATTTGCACCTTCATTACATGTTCTCACACGTCAAAATGTCTTCATTCGGCAGCCCTGTTCACATTATACAGGGTCCTATACAGGGTCCTCTGGTGGGGAGGTGATAATAGAAAGTGGAAAAAAATATCCATTCCATGATCCAACAAACTAATTCTGTAAAAACACATCCAAGCCTGGCTGGGAACTTTTGTTGCATGTCATCCCCACTCTCTCTGCCCACATCTCCTGACTGTCACTCAAATCTACGTACAAGTTGAAATGCCAACACGCTTAAAATGTTTGTAATCTGATAAACACATCACCTGAATTGATGTAATACTATTCTAAATAACTATCCCTGTAGTGCCTCGTTTGTCTTTTTGAAAGTTAATACAAATATATCCCTTGTTTCATTGAAAAGTTGCAGTTTGAAATGTTGAAAATTGATGTTTTAATTTTCCAGTTCATAAAGATTTCCACGGCATCTGGCTGACACAGCTCTGTAATATCTGTTGTTTCACTGGTTGCTGCACAGTAAAGGATGCAGAACATGGAATTATTATTTTAATGTGAACTTGTCTCTACCATTAATACGGAGTGAGCTGTTCTACATGTGAACAGCAGGCAGATCAGAGGAGCAGCCACTGAATGTTGGAGCGAGTACCTGTGAGACAAAGCTTCCCTTTTCATCCCCCCAGTAAGAGTTGAGCCTGCAGAGCCGGAGTCATACAGGCACAACGGAGACATATGTTTCTGTCAGACTGTGTTAGGTTTGATTCTCATGGAACGCAGAAGCCATTAGAAGTAGATGTCACAACATTCCTGGATGAATCAGTTAGGGCCGCAACAATCTGCTGACTTCCATCCATCACTGGCCTGTGGAAACAGGGAGCAGCAAAGATTCACTGTATGCCTCACTTCACTTCTCCAGGCGTTTAGTTGGAGGACTTGATTTTACCTTTTTTTTTCTTTTTCTTTTCCTGCTTTACATGCTTGACTTCTTCCTTTTGATGCTGTTTTTAAGCTGTACCAGACGTTTTTTTTAAATCATTCATCTTCAGTCAGTTGTGAGTGAAGGATTTAAAAGTGGTGGTGGTTCTTCAAAGTAACATTGTAACAGAGGATGGTGCACACTGAAATAATCTTACATGGTGGCTGTTGTACAGTAAATGGATAGCGTAGTTGCTACAAGCTTCTCTTCCCAGCATAGGTAACAAGATTGGCTATGCATCCAATTACATTTCTAGTTGGCACTGTTAGCAGGAGCAGCTCACTATGAGTGCAACAGTATATTACAGGTGTGTTTTATCAAAAGCTGTCACAGGTTAAAGAGTAACTTTGGCTTTTTTCAACATGGACCCCATTTTACTTTTTGTGTCTAAGGGACGGGTGGGAACAACAATATTTGAAATGAGTCCAATATTAGGCAAGACGCAGCGGCAAACAAGCTGCAATGTAACCCTAATGGGTAATTTTACATCTTCAGTTTACTTCCACAAAAGTGCTTGTTTTGCCACTGACATGCTCAGATTATGTTTGACAACATTATGGAAAGGATTCCTACAAAGGTCAACCTTTCCAATAAAGACTAGCCTCGAAATCGCTGGGCAAACTTATCAGAATCATGAACAAAAATTTGATTACGGTAAAACACATTTCATTCAAAGTCGACAGAAACGTCTTTCTACTGTTCCAACAATCACCACTCTGGTTTGGCTAAATAAACCGTCAATTCATTAATTTACATGTGGAAATGTGTTGGCTCTATAAAAAGTATTGTTATATTTTTATATGGAATCTGGGAAACCAAAGGATTACGCTCTATGACAAAAGGTCTATCTTTGTAGGAATCATTCCATAATGTTGTCTGACACTAATTGTATCAGACTGTGCAAAAACAACAATTTTAGTTGACGGTAATTGGCAAAAAGCATTTTTCCGATTACATTGCAGCCGGGTTGGTGACTGTTCATTAGAGAGTTCTCGCTTGATTTTTGTTCACATTAATCACTTCGACACCAAGGCATGGTAGATTGGTTCCAGGTTGGGAATTACCGAAATTACCCTTTAAGTTAACTATAGTCCTTGAACATCTTAAACTCTATCTTCACTCATTGGTGGGGCATTCATTCCAAACTTTTGCTGTGCTGCCAAACACTGTTCAACCTGACTCAACTTTATGGAGATCCCAGCATACCAAATATATTTGGCTGAATTTGGGGGAAATGTGCGTTAAATCACGCAAAATACATTTATTCACTGTAGATAATAAATATATTTACTTGTAATGGAGTCTTATGTTGGAAGATTTCACTCCGTGTAAACATCATGTAGCTTCAACAAAGAGCTTGAACAAGCTGGTCAGACTGGTCAACTGATACAGAAATGTCCGTTTGATTTGTTCCAATGTTAAACCGACTTTATGGGAAATAAAGTAAGGAAACTGGAAGTAAAGGGTTTAAGTCAGTATGTTTGGAGATGTGAGATAATGGCAATGAAACAGGGAAACAAAAAGAGCTATGAAAACATCTGAAAATGTGTGGGCTTTTGGTCATGAAGGGACAGGTGATGAAATGTGATAGCCAGCTGTTGCCAGCTGCTCACGCTTGAGAAATGAGTGCAAGCAAATGAACCAAATGGCACACTGCAGTCTGGACTGAAACTCCTATTAAGCAAGTTGTTTATGCAAATTCACAATTCCCATAAGAAGTATTATAACTTAAAAAATATCTAGTTTTACAAAAACAAAGTCCTGGTGCAGCTAAAGTTGACCAAAACTCAATGAAACTAGCTTGTTGTGACTTCCTGGTTCATGTGTTGGGTGTAAGGAGCAGTTTGGCCTCTAGCGGACACAAGTGGGGCTGGGACTCTAAGTCTTACCATGTACGTTTGTGCATGTAAAAAACAAAACAAACAAAAAAAATCACACTGTCATGATTGAACAGTGATATGGCACAGATTTTCCACAGCACCATCTGCTTTGTCTAATTAGAAATCTCACTTTTTCTCGTAGAGAAATTGCCTGTTCCCCACTAAGTAGCAGCAGGACACCCAAAACAAATGTTTATATTTGTGAACGGCTAAACTGGATAGATTTTTGATGCTTTAAAATCCTTGCAGCCCGATATTAAAACCAATAATACCATGCATCCATCCATCCATCATCGTCCCCTTCTCCAGTATCGGGTCACGGGGGGGGGAGGTCCATCCAGCAAGGGGCCCCAAACTTCCCTTTCCTGAGCCAATAATACAACATGTGTAAATGCTGTAAATGTGTGATTGATTTGGGAGAAAGAAAAAAATACTGTAGGAGGAAGATATTAGTAATAGGGAAGAGTACGAGTAGTAACCTTATGGTGGCGCTAGAGGAAGAGTCAGGGCAGCACCAAAGTGGGGGACCGACTGATGGTCCACTGTTCAGTCAGTAAGGACGGAGTGTTTTCAGGGTGTGGAGGTGGTTGATGGATGTGTCTGACTGTTATGCCAGTGCTGCAGTTGGCATCCCATCTTAGGGTGTTTTCACACCTAAAAGCCTAAACCAAGGTCCAAAACAATGTTGTTTTTAATCACATTGTGTACATTGGATCCCGTTCATTTTAGTTTCACATTCAGTGATTTTGCTGACTCACTAAAGAACTTTCCATTACATACCTAGGGCGTGTCGTCACCACGAACGTGTGTTGCGTTTCCCTTTGATTGGTGAGTAGACTTGTGTGTGTCTGACGTTGGCGTGTTGTCATTTTGGCATTTTTTGGCATGTAGTCTGTTCCGTATGAATGAACAATTGAATGAGCAAATCCCCATTGTGTTATTATGGTGTTATTACTAGCAGCAACATCAGAACCAACTGCAAGCGCAGCACTTGCAACTCATTTTTTCTACTTCTTGCTAGCTGTTTTTTTTTCTGTTTTTTTTCTTGTTCTTCTATGGTACGTAGTTGCCTAACTTCCTGTAGTTGGTCTGGAAGTCCAAACCATCCAAAAAGTGTTTTGATAGTGCATACAAACCGAACCATGGTTCAGTTTGGTCCGGGGTGAGACCACCTCTTTTGATCGGAGAGCTATACTCTAAGCGCGTGCACATACACACTCTCACATACACACTAAGCACTAAGGTTACCAGAACTTTCTGGATTTTGTCCGAAAGTCCAATACCATCCCAAAAATGCTTTCACACTAGAGACAAACCGGACCATGGTTCAGCTTGATCTGGACCGAGACCACTTCTTTTGACCTGACCAAATTTTGGTCCGGAAGTTTGTTCCGGACCGTGGGGGCGGTTTCACAGTACAGTAGTTTGGATCTCACTGAAAAGTCTGAAAGTTTAGACTAAAGGAAGTAGGTGTGAAAGTTAACCATGCAGTAGTTTCCATTTGCAAATAGTTTCAAATGATTGATGGGAAATGTTCAAAAAGGTTTTTTACTGAGTGTATTGTGTCTCTAAAGTTATGTCCACTACCATGGTTGTGTCTGGCGATCCGGTTGGAGCTTTGTGGCCTTGATGATACAACCCAGAATGTTTTATTCACCTGCAGCAGAATGACAATGGTTTCTGGGGAGCCATTGTCCTGCACTGGCACAGTGTTGCTACGCATTCTGGGGACAGGTTGCTAATGTGAGACTATACTGAACACTACAGTCCAGCAGGGACATTCAGAGGTCAAGACAATTTTCAAAATTAAATGAATGTGCTTCTACATTTTCTCTCAAAATTGAATCAGGGCCCCAGACGCTTACTTTTACCTTAATTTGATGCTGAGTTGAGTGCAGAGACAGCTATTTCAAACTCCAACAAATCGTCAGAAGAAAAAAAAAGCTGAGTGCACTCCCTTGATTGTATCTGAAGCTGTTTGGGTCGGCGGCCTCTCAGTGGTCCATAAATCGAGCTACTTGAAAGGAAGCATCAGAGAAATTACTAGGGCGACTGGTGTATCCACACCACTGGACCTTTTTAATGTGGAAGCGCAAAGACATTTTTATAGGTCAGTGTCAGACAAATTACCGCGTTAGTTTCTGTTCCCACCAAACACTTTTATTCTAATAAATACATAAAACTGATGTTTGCAGAAAAGTGGTTGCAGGATGGAGGAGAGGAGTTATTTCCCTGTCAAATGTCTGCGTGTCTTAATTCACTCAAGCATATAAAAGAGCTTTAAAGGCAGAGAAGCAAACAATGACTTTATAAAAATCTCCACAAAAGACGTGACATACTGTACGTCTATCTGACAGCGTGTTCAGGCAGACAAACTTGGACTTGTTTTAATCTGCATTGCTCCTGTTAGTTTCCCCTCGGGAAGATGTCCGACCTTGAGTGGAAAAAAACCTTGTAAGAGATGTAAATGAGGAAAGCAGCTTTTTAAGTCACAAACATTCTTTCAATGTTGTATGCACTCATCTTTGGGGACTTTGTGGAGGCGTAGTGCCCCAGGTGTTTGTTGTCCTCTTTAAGGATTACAAAGGAGAGTTTGGATAGGTGCATAATCCTTTCAAGTTTCTATTTGACTCGGACTCGCAGCAAAAATAAACAGTCCACCAGGCAAATCTGCTCGTGTCCTCTGTCCCTCGTCTTGGCCACTATAGAACTCAACATTGTGGATCCAGAAGTAAAAAATCCCATTGGTTTTCTCCATGAGGATTTTGATTATTAGCCATAATGTCCAAACCAACCAGGGTAGACTTAACACAAGTTACAAGATAGTGGAACTAAACGATGGTTTATGCCCCTGTAGAAGCCACAAGTACTTATACCAACCTTGTTTAGAGAAAAACAGGTTTTATCCGCAATGTCATTGATAAATAATACACTACCCACTATCCTGAGTGTAACAGCGATGACTCTGATTGGTGGAGCTCACTGTTACCATAGAAATGGTACCGCACCATGGTGGACTTTCTGAGCTAGGTGCTACCAGCGAAGTCAGTTGTCTTTCATGTACACAGTTTTGTATGTCAAAATGTTCTTTTTGTGCCAAATCTATGGCACAAAAAAAAAATTTGTTCTTTTTTTTTTTTTGTACTCTGACGCTTTTGTTATCAACAGCGAATATATCAAAGCTTCAGTGGCAGCCAGGAGTCTCAACGTTTCTGACTTTTCAAATATTCAAATCCCCAAATTTAAAATCCAATACACACCGATCGAATGAATATTCGGATCAAGCCCTAACCAAATCCAACGTGTTATGGTCCTGATTCATATCGTAGTTGGTTGGCTTGGATTCAGGCTTAAAACTCATTACATAAGCATTTTCTGAAACAAAAATGGAGACATTAAATGGTGAAAATCACTTCCAAAACCACAGCCATTTGAAAAGTGTGCGGTCACTGTTGAGCTCTATGACAAATTCCAACTTGTCTGTGCCCAGGAGAGAGCGTGTCCACCTTTGAACTGCTGATCCCACATCCTGACATTTTTTTCCTGGCTTTCATGTATGTTCTTGCCATGTCCTGTGTCGCTGATGGAATAAACAGGAAGGCTGCTGGTGTGTGATCTTGACACATGACCCCCGTGAGACGGTTGAAACCGAGTGCTGTGGCTATTCCTTTCATCTGGAGCAGCGCGTCTCACATGGTCTCGGAGACAGAGGGGAGACAGAGGGGAGCCCTCGAGGGAACGTGCCTGGTTATTACCTCTGTGTTTGGCCGTGCTGAGGTCAGCGACCGCCATTCGGCAGTAGGTGACACAAGCTTGCTGTTTTTGTTTGCTTTTAATACAAATCTGATTGGTTTAGTGTGTATTTTCAACATGAGTCTGTCACATGATAAATTTTATTACAATGTTTGGCTGCCTTTGGCGTATGCAATCAGTGATTTGCGGCAAGAGGTCACCAATGTCATGTTAGGCTTGTGAAATATTGATTTCTGTTCATCCAGTGGTGACCAGTTTTGGAGGAAGCATCCAGATTCTTTATTTAAGCCAAAACGATGGATTACAAGTGAAAGTTGTGCATTCAAAATTATGAAACATCATGGAAAAACTCTGAACTTAGCAAACTGATTGGTAAGACTTTGTAAAAATGGTACATGAATTACCATGAATTAGTGCATAACTTCAAGCTTTAGTGCGTAACTTTGTGACATTAATGAACGTCTGTTACATTCAAGCCATTGCCTACTGAGTTTTTACAAAGCTAATTAAGACTCAGCTCCACACAACGCTCTCTGGATTTCTCACTTGACTTTCGCGTGTAGAAACTTGAGTGAAGAGATTGACCTCTTCTGAAGAGTCCATCACGTTCTTAAAATCCTCCGTGTCCTCCTTTGCTACTAGCAACTGTGTGGAGGGGTGGAGGTAAAGCGCGATCATGGAAAGGCTTGTGTCACGTGGATGCACCAACAGAATTGTTATTACTTAGAATTTCTTGTGGCGGCAACAGAAGATATGAACCATAACTTTAATACATGAAAAAGCATGAATTTGTACATCTAGTACTTCATGAACTATCAGTGATGTACAAGGATTAATAGTATCTCATGCATGACTCAATGCAAGAACAACACGTTAATTAATGCATCAATTAAGGTACATGCAACATCTGATTTATTAATGACGTTCATGCCTTCTTCAAAAAACAGAGTAGTGTACATATATTCTGAAGAATTGTAGTGTTGTAATAATTGTCAACTCAACGTCAAAAATTCTTCCTAACTTCATCATGTTTGTGGCCCTTCAAATAAAGTGCTGACCTGGTCTGTCTTTAACATTGATGATAATATATGATTAATTGTGTCATAAAATAAATGTATTAAGAATTAAAGGAGTGGCTATAAAACCAAGTTAACCCCTTTGGTCACTTTCTGCATTAAAAGTAACTGTTGCTGTATAGCACTTCCCTGAAAACAATGCTTACCCAAGTAGGATATTTATGAATTTTACTTTTTTACTAACTTCTAAGTATCTGAACTCCAGAAATGTCTTAAAACGGTATTGTTTTTTTGAGGTCTTATAGAGGACTTTGGCATATGCCACCATAAATCATATCCTTTACAACACTACAGTAAATTTACGTTGCACCACTAGTTCTGAATTAATCTTCCACTACAATACATTACAGATTTCGGTGGTCAGACTTTATGTCAGGTTAGTATAAACTAAAAGTTCTGTGGAAAAGACACTATATACCAACATCCATGAATTGGAATTTTTATTTTTCCAACTTTAAAGGGGTAATTAAATGGGAAATCAGAACTCAGGAGGTCAAAAAAATGGCTCAAATCATCTTTCACTGGAATATTGGCAACCTGGGACTGGTCTTTGTTTTAACACATTTAATCAAATGTGTGGGTGAAAGAGAGAAAACCAGACACCCTCTAATTTATGATAATTGTGGACAGTGATTGTAATCCTGTATCAATCTGTGGAAACAAAACAAACAAAAAACACAGAAAACGATCTGCCATATTTCCATAATGACAGACGTCCCCTGACAACGTTAATCCTTTGCGAATCAAACCCTTTTAGATGTTTGTTTTTCACTGAGCAATTTATTTTCCGTCTTCCCTTGCAACCACATTTTTCCATCTTCTTCCTGTCATGAAAAATGAAGGAAATGATTTTGTCATTTTGGGCATGAAGCTCAAGGTTTTGTTCTACCAGACCATGACGTGAGAAAATATAAAATGTTAAAAGGTGCTGGTGATTGCACAACCATTCACTCTCTGGTGTTAATGCCTTTCTAAAAAAGCAGCGACTGAGTGTCATTCATTTATTACACCGACTCCCTAATACTAACAGCTTCCCTCAAATGCAAACAAGTCTAAAGACCATGTAAATGCCTGTTTGTGTGTTTCAGAGATATTACTATGATCATACCATTTACACCGTCCTGGACCAACAGGCAGCATCAGTGGGAGATGACACCGTGACAGTAGCTAAACCCAACACCCTCCATTTGTCTGTCAGTGTCACTTCAGCCTTCCAAACTCTCATCCTCCCCCTTCCTTTTGGTCTTCAAAGTGGGTCACATTTCAACATGGCAGCCCTGGCAATCATCACTTAATTGTGCCCTCCGTGCAAGGCAGGGGACACTCACACAGCTGCGACAGCCGCATCCCCCAATTAATACCTCGTAACAAATTATTAATTAAACCCAATTCTTCACATTGCTGTGAAAGCAAATGAATGGCGAATCATTATGATGGTAATTGCACGTTGCAGTAATGGTGAAACTGGTCATTAGCGCTCATATTTAATGTATGCATGAAACTCTGCTCCCGAGACCTTGGAGCAGTGTTAACTACAGTGAGAGACTCTGATCCGGTCGCAAAAACTAAGTTTCCATCCACTTGTCCATCGAATTATCTGAAGTTTGGTTTAAAAAAAACTCATGTGAATAAAGCTGATGAAAGTATGTTTCCATCCAACGGCTTTAAAGCGAATACAAACCTGTGCATAATGAAGTCACATGCTGTTTAAGATCAAATTGGTTTATCAAATTGATTTTAGACATTTCAAGGTGTTTCCATTCATTTTCGCACTGAATCGCACAACATTCAAGCTAACGTTTGCAAGCAAAGTTTGTTTTAGACAAAAAGGATCTCACCGTCCACCAACACATGATCAGTATCGCATAAGTTGTAATAGTGCTCATATGCCAGCTGATAGCCACATATCAAGCTATAATAAGAAAACAACGACGCTATTAACACATCGCTATGATGATGCACATGTAACTGGATTTTATTTTCCCTCCAGCACCGCTGCAAGACTCTTTTTTTTTTTTTTTTTTTTTTTTTTTTTTAAGACGTGTATCACAGTTTGAGTGCCTTCCATTCAGTCCGGAGGACGTTGTAACCTTTGTAGGCCATTTCCTTTGAGTTCCTAATAAATTCAAAAAGTCTCTCGTCTCCTCGTTCGTCCACTTCTATCTGTCTTTCTCGACACCCGCCACATGTGCAGACTGGGCGGAAATTGACTAAAACTTCTTCTTCTTCATTTTGTGGCGAGTTGCAACCCTAAACCTTAATCAGCAATTCAGTATTTGGCAAATAATGTTTCCATCAGCGTTTATTGCATAAGCTGCTGTATGTCGATCAAGATCAAATTCGATGAGATGGAACGCATTTCCTTTGAATTGATATTCATGAAATTCCATCAAATTTAACTGTTTCCAAAAGAAAATTTTCATTTAATATCACTTAATTTGGATAAAAACATGTGGATGGACACAGTCACAGCTAGTGACTGGGAGCTGGGAGTTTAATGTGTGTTCTTTCTTCTACTTCCGTCTTTGTAAGGAACCATTTGGGTCAACTTCCTTGATTGTGTGAATTCAAACCCATTGTATAGAGAAAACGCCTTTTTAAACGGACAATTTGACATGTCATAAAAGGAGAAGTGCAGTGTTACTACATTAACGATGGCTCTGTTGTATTTAAGTGTCCCATTTAACCATGGCTGTGACAGTGTGCACACTACTGAGAACATTCAAATTAAGAAGCCTAATGGAATTCAGCTGTCATTAATTGCATTGTTTACAACTCTGTTTTTTCTACAGTGACTTGCCAAAATGTCTTCTTTGAAAAATGCCTATTTTGTTAATGAGAAGAACTCTTAACATCTACAGATGGGTTCAGACTGAATTTAAAACCAGATGTTTAGGAGCTAAATGTTAGGCTACGAGGTAACAGACCTAATCATGAGTTCAACTGAAGCACAGAAAACAAGTTGATTCAAACACAACTTCTCTTTTCTGTCTATTAATACAATGCAAGGTGCCATTTTCACATCACATAACCTTGTAAGCCTTAATTTGAATATGCAACATAATAATACTGTATAATATAATAATACAATAATAATGGACCATCATCCACAATCACATTAGCGGCTTCATTGCCTGACCTGATTGTTACCCTAGTGTTATGTAAGTAACAAATTGCTGGTGTTGGAAAAGAACACTCTATATAGTGTGGTGCTTTGATACTTGGGCCACAATAATCATTCTCTTGAAAAATCAGTTACTTAAGTGTTAGATAAAACTGTTCTATATTCTGATGACACAGTCAGCAGGTAAATGTAACAAGTTTGAAGATAGTAGTAAGGCATGGCTCCAGTGATGGCAATGCCAGTCTGTCTGTCAGTCTGTCCAGCACTTTGGCCCAGGATGAAATATAGCTCAACAACTATTAGAGGGATTGTCATGAAATTTTATGTAAAGACGTTTATGGCCCCCAGAGGAGGAATCCCATTTTTTTCTTTAATTCTGTGCCGCCAGCCAGCTAGTTTTCCCCTATTCAGTTTAATATCTTAATGTCTATAATTGATGACTACATAAAGTGATCTTTTGTTTGGTTTGGTTGGATTTTTATAATTTATTTTGTTGCTGAAATACCTGCAACTCTAATCACATTCCCATCTGCCCAGCTGTACTTTTTGTGTAGGACTAAGTAGCAAATGTTTGCATACAAATACCCTAAACTAAGACGGGGAATATTGCCAACAATATACCTACTTAACATCAGCATGTTGTCATTTTCAGTGTGAGCATGTTAGAATTCTGAGGTTAGTTCTGAACTCAAAGAACAGCCTCACAAAGCCACTAGCATGACTGTAGACTCAAGTCTGCAGACTCCTGTTTCTAATAGCAGACAGAATTGAGAAACTGGTCTACAGTAACTTTTTTTACTTCATAATATATTAAAAAATTCTATTTATCTTAATTTTAAACAATTGAGATAACATATGTTTAGGGAATGCAATCGGTCTCTACTAGAACACAATTAAAAATGGAAGTGGGATTTGTTTTTTGTCATAAGGTTATAATTCATGTTAAAAATCCACTATGGAAAAAAAACACAAGTGGTCATATCTAGAATTATTTTCTGAATTGAGGCAGGAATACATGTTTATCACAGAAAATAAGGTAAGGCCGTTGATTTTCAGTTAGAAAAAAATGAAAAACTACCATTTTTCTTGTAAAAATGTGAAATGGGTCAATTTGACCCAAATACCATACACGGGTTAAATATGCTGCTAGTGGATGTGTAATTTATATTGTAATTGGAAAATTACTTTTAAGCATGATTTCATATGTCCTTCTATCATATGCATGCGTTGACTATTCATATAATCATTCACAATGCTTTGCTGGTATGACGTCTGAATCTGCCAGAACATTCCAAGATGTTCTTTTCTCAGCTAAGACAGAATGAGCGGGAAAGACACTTGACACACAAAGGGCATTATTCAGAAAGACGTAACAGCTCCAACATGTCTGCCTGGGAAGATTAACTGTTACGCTAAGATTAGACTCTTTTCCATACAAGGTATTTTCTTCTCTGGGGGCCCAGGATATAAGGCAGGATACTACTGTTGTTATGTTGCAGCACGCTGGTCACTCTAACTGATGTTTGCAATGGGAAAACCGTTCCTGTCATTTGATTGTTCTCTGCAGAAAACTTCACCAATGACCAAACCTTGATTCAGTTTACAGCCTGTCTTTATTTTGTTTCAACAGTTCCAACAAATTCCTCTCTTGCTGTACAAGAAACGTCCACGACAAAATTTAATTTTAATTGATGCTCTTTATTGATCCCCTATGGGGAAATTTCAGTTTACACTCTGTTGTTATTACACACTACACACAGGCCTGCGGAGTTGAGGAGTATTTTACACCTGGACAATTACCTGACTTGTGCAGAATTCACAAAATTCTATCTGTCAATGGTTTCCATTGAGTAGCTTATTAGCGAGGTGGACTGCTTGCTGTTTGTTTTGTTGTTGCAGCAGTGGGAGGTCTAATCTAACTGTTCAGTGAGTTTAGGTAAACTGAGGCTTTTTTTGGTTCCAAACCACCATGACTAGAAGCATTTCTGAAATCTAGCCGAGCCAGCCCAGCTCTGACAAATTGAACCTTTAGTACACAAACAACATTTAGCAATGTCCTGATGAAACATCTTTCATAACTAATGTGCGTACATTGTGAATTTTCATAATCAGGCCCCTTTAAGACTCAATTGAAGATAAGTCTTGTTAAGATGGATATGTTTTTGCAGTGCTCGGATGAAAAGTGACCAAACTGTGTCCTATAACAAACTGGCCCTTAATTGGCAATATGTGCAGACAGGCATATGTTCTGGTCACTTTATGTTGTCAGAGGATGCACGCCCGCGTGCATGCCTCATCGTGATATATCTATCCACACGTGCGTTGCCTGCGTGCCATTTTCCGCATGCTTCATTTGTGTGTTAAACAAGGGCTCCAAGGCCAATGTTGACAATTGGATTAGTGACAGAGCCGAAGAAGAGAAGGGAGAGGAATTGGACTTCAAGACTGCGTGACCTTCCAAGGACGGGAGTGGAAATGAACGATAAGATGGAGGGGAGGGACGGGAGCAGCGAGCTGCAGGCGGCTGGCGTCTGCCTGCTCTGCATGGTCAGGGATTTAAAGGCCTAAGGTGGTCATAAGAAGACTGGAACACTGAGGAAAATCTGGTCCTGCGCTGCCTGACTCCTGTTTACTCTGTTGGGTTTCATCGTTTTTTTGTGGACCACTGCATGAATCTCATTTTCCTCATTTTACCCCAGCGTTTCTATTGATTTTTCTCCCCCTGCTTTACTTAACCATCCAGACTTTGTGGCACGCCCGGGGAAAATGTAAAGGTTACTTTGTCCTGACGAACACAGATGCAAGCATGTTTCAGATATCAGATGTTAATATTGCAGATGAATTTCTAAGAGAGACTTTTAATCTGATTTTCCTTTGTGGTTCCCCTCGCCTGGACTCCAGTGGCTGGTAGCGTCAGAAGGTACAGGATACAAAAGTCCTAAGTAAAGCTCCGCGTAACCATTCATTTCCTGCTGACAGATGGCTCAGAGTGATGCATAGCCTGTAGCTTCACTTGATTTATCAAAAATACACAAAGAGCATAACAGACTCTGAAAGAAGAAAGGGAAAAGGCCATTCGAAATCTGCTGAATGGGTTGCTTTTGTGCACTATTTGCATAATTGGTTGTTTGCCTCAAAATGATGAATAAAACAAAAAACACACAGGGAAAACAACGACGTTTATAGGCAAAGCGTTGTCCACTGCCAACCGAGCGTGCAGCATAATGTGTGTGTCTCTGGTTCTCTGCTAATGAGATTGAGATTGCAGTGTGTCAGTTTGAAGCATGATCCAAATGACAGGACTCCGGAGGAGAAAAAAAATCCAATTGTATTATTTGGTGCCAGCCGAGGAAATACAATAAAATATGAAGCCAAACTTTGCAATGAACTTAACCTTGATAGTAAACGCGGCCGAGCAAAAGATGATTATCTATCAATGCTGAATAATGCATGAAGTTAATCACCACTTTTGTGTTTTTATTAATAAAAAACCTCAGAGGGTGCTGACGAGGTTTTCTCTGTGAGGATCAGATGACGTAGTTTATCATCCTGCTGCCTGTTAGCTCTGTTTATCTGACAGGGGTGCATTAATTCAGGTAAAACATGGACTTGTTTTTCATGTTTCTCATGTTCTGAATCTTCAATCTTTACTGCTCTACCCTTACATATATCCTAATGATGAACCCACTTTCAATTTTCAAAAGCTAGGTTCTTCAACGGTTGTAATTTTCTACACTTAAACACAGAAAGTAGATGTTCAGCTTACAGGGCCATTTAATATTTTAGATCATTAAGGACCGCGGTGCTTTTGTTTTGCTCCAAGGACAGCAGGCTGTCTAGACCCTATCTTCCCAATCAAGCCCCTTTTATGATCAACTGGAGTGTTGTTGCGCCCAATCAGAATCATCAGCAGAATTGATTTTTCCACTGGGATTTGGGATATTTAGCCAATTTCAGAAAGAAGCTGAATGATTAGTTCAATATGGGTTTGTCCAAACTCTGGCCTCAAGCACCACCACTTGACTTTGCATTAAGCAGAGAAGGAGAAATTTGAAAATGCTAACCCTTGTTTCAGCGGCTAGGCAGATTTTTATTAGAAGAGCGAATAAGAAGGTCTCAGGAGATGACAATGTAGAAATAGACTTCAGCTTGTGAGAAAAATCTCTCTGGATTCTTCTGTGAACAATGGGCCCATCAGAAGACTCAAACCTCTCTTTTTCACCAATTTCCCACAAAACCCCAAAAAGTGACATGGCACAAAGAACAATCATCCACAGATGTTAGAGGGCAGAGGCGCGAACATCCATCAAGCTCATTGTCAACGAGCTTCCCATCTCTCCAAAGAAACAAAAAACCCTCAAAACCAAATCCAGGAACAATAGTTCCGGTTTTTCAGTGTCCTGCTTGGCCCGGGTCAAAGCAGAGTTTCCCATCCTTTAGCACTGACAAAGTCTCCTTGTCCCTCGGCGAGGAAGATTGACACATCTAGCCCGGCCTCTTCCATCGCTCTCTGGTCCCTCGCCCACATCTGCTTTGTCTCGTCTGCCCTGCCTCATTGGAGCAGTCAGCTCCATTCAGGCAGGTTCACGGGGGGGCATTTAGTCATGCACTGTCAGCTCTGCTGTAGTCCTTTGCCTCTTCCTGTGAGGTGTGTCAGGGGAATGAGACACACACACACACACACACACACACACACACACACACGAGGGCAGACCGCAGAGGAGACATGTCAAAAAGACCGATTCAGGCGGGTCGCCCTGACATGATTGTAGTATTTTTGAGAATTGCACATTATCAAGGGATTGGAGTGAGCAATGAGATGGAGGAGTGTTTGAAAGGAATCCCTGGCAGCGTGTTATTGTGTTTGCGAGCACAGCTGGGGATAACGTTTATTCAAATGATGTACATCTTCTGAACTATTTCCATTTTAAGAGTCCTCCACAACATTTCACATGGAAATTTTAAATGTTTTTACTCGACTACATCTATTTGACAGCTGTGTCTAATACAGGTCTAAAGTAGCTCAGTACATGTACAGTTTTGAGGCGCTTGTACCAAAGTACTTTTGTTTAGTGCAAAATATAGTTCCTTTCATTACTTTGACAAACTGGGTATTGTTTTTGTTTGTTTTGTTCGATATTAAGGCAGTTACAATATGAGTTTTGGTCACCAAACCTAAAACATTACTTTATTTGATATCTCTAAGAAATACAAACATGCTTTCCCTACAACACATTTACTAACACAACAAAAAAGCTGCAATTTTGTTTGACTTAATTACAAATTTTCTTTGATTTGGTCTTTACTATAAAGAGTGTTGACCTTTAATACCCTTCCATAGTTACTTAAGGAAAGTTTAAGTGGCAGATATTCTTGACTGTAGTAAACGTCTGTGTTAGAGACAAAAAGTCCTAATATACCATGGTTGTTGGGTGTAATTGATAATTGTCTTACTCTGAAATGTTAACATCGAAGAATACCAGCCAGCATGAAGTGTTGTGTGATGAAGTCAAAATTCAGACAACGATTTTCATTTAGTTTTTGTATCTCTTTTGGATGATTGTCATTGACCATGTCCATTAAATTAACAATCTGAAAAAGACTTTCACTGTTGATGCTTGCGTATAACTGTAATGCTTATACCCAATAATGCATGTTTACTTTAATTTAAAGCTTGTTTCCAATCAGTTGTTTCAACTTTAAAGATTTTAACACTGGAGTACACTTCTAGGTGTACATTTCTACTATGACATTTTTTCTTCTGCGTTAGTTTCAGGATTTTAATAGCTACTTTTCTCTACCATTGGGTGGGATTGCTGTTAGCACACATGTGAAGCGTACGTGAAGAGAGCACAGAACGTGGAAGACACAGGAGTTAACCTCATCTTACTACTCATATTATTATTCCTAGAGCATACATAATTTGCATATGAAATGTAATCACAGGCTTGAAGTTTTATTAAAGTAAGTGATGTAGAGGATGACAAAGACAGTAATCCCCTCTCAGCTCTGCTCACCCTGTCTTATAATGATAATGGTAAAAAGAATTACTTTCAGGCTGCCATTCATACACACACAACACACACACACATACATGCACGTACATCTATCAAATGCAAACTGTAACTAAAGTTATAGACTAAGTCTGTGCACAAATTCTTACAATGGAAGCAAATCCAACACACTTCTGTACGCAAGCACACACACACACACACACACGAGCACGTACATCAGTCTTGTCAAATGCAAACTGTAACTAAAGTTATAGACAAAGTCTGTGCACAAATTCTTACAATAGAAGCAAATCCAACAGACTTCTGTATGCCAACACACACACACACACACACACACATACAGACATTATTACGCCGTCCAGCTGCAACATCAGTTTCATGCATACACGTACACACTCTAATTGTACAGAGTGTTCGTCTGTGTGACAGAGCGCTGGTGAGAAGCAATTTCCCCTCCTTGTCATTATTAGATTAGTGCTTGTATTATTTGGGGGAATAAATTGGCCGCGATTGAAATGAATGCCATCAGCCAGGCTGTAATACATATCTCCTCTGTCTCTTCAGCTTGGTGTTCCTTCCTGATTATGAAATACCGTCTGAGTGTGCCAGAGGGAAAGTACCACCACCATCACCACCACCACCACCACTCAGATGGGACTCTCACTTTGCTCCCTCCGTGGTATGTTTTGCCTTAAGCTGAGCTGAGTCAATCTGCGCTGGGTGGATTGCTAGCGACCTCTTCAATGTGAAGAAAATGATGACTAAATCCTAAATGGTAAGTAACCCATGTCACTATGATCCAAGAGACAGGAATTACAATCTGGGACCGCACAGTGACCCGACTTTCTGTTTGCTCTGTTGGAGAAAAGTATTTATCGACTCTGGATGGAGCAATTCTGTTTCTCCCTACCAGCAAATTGTCTACTTTGAGAGAAATTGCGACAAGGCAGCACAATCGAAATTAGCGAGGCACTTTTAAATCACCTGTATCCATCATTACAGTGGAGTGGCCAGGTCGCATGGGACTCGTCGCTATAGCTCGCCGCTGCATTAGCAGGTTATACAGCTTTGTGGAATGTGTGCGCAACACTTAAA
Organism: Etheostoma cragini; assembly: GCF_013103735.1. NCBI lineage: Eukaryota > Metazoa > Chordata > Actinopteri > Perciformes > Percidae > Etheostoma > Etheostoma cragini. The sequence goes on along the minus strand of NC_048412.1, from coordinate 26,438,522 downwards.
TGCTTCCCTTCATTTTCCCCCCTTTGATTCGTCAACTGGTGAAATGAGCCCAGCCGGCGCCGCCTGATGACTTTGGCTGTGAAGGGTAATTGATTGGCGGGGATTATCCCCTTCCAAGTCACCTGCTGGTAAAGCGCAGAGTGACAGAGGTGGAGCGATCTGCAGCCAGAGAGCATTCAGCTCTCCTACAGTGTGACGCCGGATGTCTACTGTGAGGATGACAGGTGCTGAGCGTAAAATTTATTTAAAACAAAAAAAAAGTGTTGTCACATAGACAGTTTTTACACAATGGGCCCGAGCCGTCTCTGTCTTTTGCTGGAATGTAGTTTATTACTGTATAAAGGTCCTTAATAGGGGGACACTGGGATGACCAGCTAGGCTTCCTGGGGTTAAATTGATCATTCAATCAATATTAAACAATATTCAAACATTTCAAGACACATACAGAAAATAAAAGAAACTTAGCAATATCATAGTCTAAAACAAAATAACAAGAAAACAACCTAACAAGAAAAATAAAAATATCTTAAAGGCTCAACCCTTGTCAGTAATCCGCTCAATCTTCATAAAAATACAAAGCAGGTTTTTGCACTCCATTGCCAACTCATATAGTAATAGATAGCCTGTACACAACTTATGAAAGCTTTGCTATCTGCTTCTGTTCTGTTCCAGAAAATAATGCTAGTACACAGCAAATGTTGTGTTTTTCAATGCTGACAGTAAGAGCAGCCAAAAAGATTGTAAATGCGGTTCCACTGGACTGTTTTGGGATATTAGATTTTCAATCAGCGTATTGGCTGAGGTAGAAAAGTTGGTATATTAAAAACAAAAATGTGGAAAAGTCCAATGAAAACAGCCTTGTGGAATAAATTGTGAAATTCCGACGTTTTGTGGTTGATACATTCTTGGAAGAATGTGACTCGGTGCCTACAAGAGACCAGGCTTGCAAAAGAAGTCCTAGGTATGCTCGACATTTTACATGAATGAATGTAGAACGTGGAAGCCGGACGGGACAACCCTAACTAGGGATAATCTAAAGAAACAATTTACTGTAACTGACTGAACTTGTTAGATCCATCTTCCTTGGAACGCTCTGATGTGCCTCGGTACGAGCTGTAAAAACTCACAGCACAGTAGGGAACTCTGTGGTATGTGTGATCATATTGTAAAAGTCCATAATGACTCTGAAAGACACAAAAACAAGGTACATAACACCATACCTGGATGGAATGAACATGTGGCAACATGTTGCAGCCAGAGAGGTTTGTAGTCTCTGGACAGAAGCAGGAGGACCGAGACAGGGGTCATCGCTCATGCCGGATTACTTTCATTTTCTAAAGAGAAAAGAGAATACTATGTGGGCTGAGTCTCTCACCAGAGAGTTAGGGTTAGAGTAATAATCACCGTGATTTTGGGGAAGAGGTTGAAATCCTGAATAATTTCAAAACCCCTTTTGCAGCTAACGTTTAGGGTGTGTGTGGTCAAGAAGAAATAGTTATCTATTCAATTGTGTTGAAAGTAATTTAATAAGCACTTGCAGTAATGTTGACCTCTCAGAGGACATGGAGGTCCGGGCTAATGAGGTGTATGATGTTATAATGATGCTGGAGGAGAACAAGGCTTGTAGTATAGACTGCATCACTGCAGAACATCTAAAGAATGCCGTGTGTGGGCTCTCTGCCCCTGGTTTTTCATGTGTCCTGATTGTATTGCGTCTGTAGCATTAGTACCTGTCATCGAGGATGAGGCTGCTAAGCTAAATGACATGGATAATTACAGACCAATGTCCCTTTGCAAGTAGTCCTTCCAAAGTTTTGGAAAGCTTTGTTCTCACCACTTTTGAATTAAATGTAACCCGGTTATGATGTAGAATTCTGAATGTCTTTTCACAAAAAAAGAAGACAAAATCAGTGCTTCCAGGGAAGCTGGGATGCATTTTACTCACACTCTTGACTGACAGGGGGATTTTGGGGAATTACAAGGTAGAACTTTGCTTTGCAACAGAGATGGGAGATAAAAGAATGAAGCAAAAGACATAGATACATTTGCAAGTCACCTTGAGTGTTTCATTATTTAAACGTTTTAAATTGCACCGGGACTCGCCAGGTCGTGCCTCCAGAGGCTTTACATCCTCCCTGCCTGCCCGTCATCCTGCCTTGCAACATAATTAGAGAGCTTACAACAACAGCATCCGCCCGACGGGACTCACCACACATGAATGCTATGTCCACTGCCATTGCACACTCCAGACACCACCCCAGTCCATTCTGTCCCCCACTTCAGCTGCAGTGAAGTCCCCCCTCTGTCTGCGTCTCTTGTTCTTTTTCTCTTTGAAGGAGCATTTCTTCCCCGTCCCGCTCTGCAGACGCCGGAGAGAAGCAGCTGGACTCTGCGGGTTGCTGCCGAGGCGAGGCAGCAAAAAACAGACAAATCAGAGAGGCCTAATTGTTTTTTAATGTGCTCGTCTGCGGGGTGGGAGGGCCGGTCGAGTGTGCACGTTTGTTTATGTGTTCTTTTCTGTCTGATGTGTGTGTATGAGCAGGAAGATTTGCAAGTTTGTATGATTGTTGTGTGCAAGCGTGCCTGCATATACACTCTGTGTGTGTGTGTGTTGATAGCATTGTTTTATTTAATTTGGATTTCATAAAACATTACCCACACTCTCTTTAGAGCAGAGCACAATTATTGAATAATTATCATAATTTCCTTGTCTGGAGAGATGAATGAAGGTCAAACAAACTTGTCACATGTTGTGTTCACTGTGATTATAGTCCTAATGATGTGTTTTTCAGGTTCATTTGTTTCTCTCACTTCTTCAACATGAATAGTGTCAGTTTGACCATTGCAACTTCCATGGTCTGCTTGTAACGTTGATGATCTATGATTCAATGCTCATTCAACTGTCGATTTGGATAAGATTGTGTATATTTATAAATAATAAGGTGGCTTTTTTTAGAGCCATTTCCCCTGAAGGCCCATTCATGCAAGCTGATTGCTACCTTTAGTGCTAATAGTCTCACTGAGGCAGGGACAAATCTCATTGTTCTGCTGTAGACAAACGTTCTTCCGAGCTGTCATCAGGAAAGGAATACTGAATGATGGTGGCTGGGCTTGGAAATGTTTTAGGTGGGTTCATAACTGCTTCCACTTGTACACACAACTTCTGTGTGTTCCTTAGTCATTTATTTGACAGGGACAATGCACAGCTCCTTAGCAGTACCAGAGTTAGCTATGAGCAAATTTCAGTCTGTAGTCCCTGTGACGGAAACAGAACAGTTAAAAAAAAAAAAAAAGAAAGATGTTGTGCACACCAATGTAGTTCAGAATCAGAAATACTTTATTGATCCCCAAAGGGAAACTCTGTGTTAGAGTTGCACAAATAGTATAAATATCACAGTAGAAATATAAAAAAAGAAATATGAGGAGTGTGGATATGTACGGTATTTAAATAGCGCTGGTTGCTGGTGCAGGACAAAAAACCTTAAGGTAACAACAGCTTAAAGGTGCCTTGCCACACAAAATACGCTTTTACTTAATTTTTTGAAATATGTTAGGTCTATATGTTTGTGTTATGTCAAGAATGTGAAAATGAACTGCTACTGTCTCTGTCAGCTCTAGACACTGAAAGAAATAAGAGGAGAAATCAGCCAATTACAACAGCTGGTCAGTCTGATGTCATGTTGCCTGAGCTCATTACTATTCATGAGCTCGCCCAGTTGCGCTCGGTAAAGGATGCTGATATCCAGGCTCTCATTGGCTAGCTGTAAGCCAATCACAATCAAGCAGCTTAGCTTGTTGAATATTAATGGGAACTGGCACATGTCAAGCTCAATCTTCCTACAGGCTTTCTATACTACGCTAGAATGGCTTGAAACAAGGTAACAAAGGCATTTTCCCCACAAAAAATGTTACAGATACCATGGTAGAAGACATTACCACAAAGTAATGAAATACGTGTGGCAGGGCACCTTGCTCAGCTCAATGCTGTTGTGCTAAGGAATGCTAAATTGTTGACCAAAATGTTGTGTGCTTATTTGCAATGTTGAAGTAGTTTTCCTGCAGATTAAGCTGTTGTGTGGACTTTACCTTCTTTGTAGATTCACTTTCTTGTCCTGCACCAGCAACTTTTCACATGTTCTTTTTTTCCTGCACAAGGACTACAGATGGGAATTCGCTCATAGCTAACACAGGTACTGCTAAGTGAATGTTGAAAGAGGGTAAGGACTCCACAACAGCTTAATGCTCCAGAAAAATACTTCAATAGGACAAATGTTTATCTCTGTCACTGAAGTATGAAAACACCAACAGAAGTGTTTGTTCCGAGAGTGAGCCTTCCTCTACTACTCTATGAGGTTTCTTCCATTTGGTTCCCGTCAAAGATTTTAATTGGAGAGTTTTTCTTCATCTTTGTCAAGGGTTTAAGGACACAGGGGGCTGTAATGTATGCTGCAAATGTGTGATATTGGGCCACATAAATACAACCGACTTGACTTGGCATGTAACTGAAGGTCCCTCTCACATTTAGCTGCAGCCAGTTTCTCTGTTTTCTACATCTCCTCTGCCATGATTGGTATATATTAGCCATGCTGCTAGAATGGCTAGAAATGTGCTTATATCTGCTCACAACATTATAGTGTGTTACAGTATCACATGTTATTAACCACTTCACTTATTCATTGCGTATATACTGTTTGTAATTGCTAAATGAGGGTTAATTAAAATGTTAATTATTTTCATCAAACTGCACCAAAATTATACTCTGAAAACTGTATATATTATACTTCAAAGCTCCCACCAACAGCATCGGATCCTGGCTCTACAAATGACTTGTTCATAATGGCGGAATCATTTTTAGCAAAGCGTCTGCCATGTTTTGAAGACATTAGGCACACTGCCAAATGTTGTAATTTCTGCAGAGCTCCCTTTTTAAAGCTTTGAAAAAGCAGATGAAATTACATAAAACTAGTGCTGGAGCAAAACATCTTCAGATGAAAAGCTCCCATTAATGTGTGAATTACCTATGATTCATCCACATTAGCAGCAACAATTAAATCTCTTGGCATTTCAATGACATTTATTTTGTCATCATGAAACACTTTGATTGATCACAGGATGGCTCATTTTGCCGTCTAGATCTTAATGTCACAAGTGGAGTCATTTATTAATTAATAGTGAGTGAAGTCACCATCCATTACTAACAAGCTCCGCCATATAAGTGCAGGGTATATGTTGTAATATATAAGTTATGTTCCAAAGTGAGAAACGTTTTGGACCTGTAAATTGTTCCCTGCCCTGAAAGCCAGCCCCAATACATAAAGTTTTATATCAGTTGATTTTTACACAGCTATGTGGGGAGCCAAACAATCAATCACTGAAGATTGAACACAGGGGATGGCCTGCGTTTTAACTAGAAGGTATTGTGAAACTTGTGAGGTTAATAAATACTAAAATTACACATCAAGTAAAATGCTTAAATAGTTAGCCTAACATTAGCCTCATGCTACGTTTACGCGTGGTCGGCTATTTACATATACGGACATTTCAACCTCTCCGGTTTCAAAAATAACATTGTGCACAGCTGTCAGTTTTCAGAAAAGTGTTCATTTAGATGTACCTGTGTACAAACACCGCCAGTGCCGTCAAGAGCATGCCAAACCTGTAGGTGGCAGTGTAACGAGAAGCTCAAGCCCAAGTTAGCCAATCAGAAGTCTGAAAACAACAACAACAACAACAACAACAACAACAACAACAAATCACTTCCTCTCTCTTCTCTTCCTCACTTCCTTAGTGGCCTAAACCTAATTTTGTCTCAGTTTATAAGTTAAAAAACAAAGGGAAACAAAGGGAAATTTCTCAGTTTTTCAAAATAACCATGGACGTGCATCTATGCTATTTTGAGTACGTTCATTCATTCATGCATTCACACTGACAAAGTCGGGCTAAATGCAGTGCACTACGAGCAGCCAGATGCTGCACTCAAAACCAAAGCACTCCTGTAACTAATATCCATGCCTTCCCTTCTCTGGCACTGTTGCTTATATAAGGAAATTGTGATGTAAATAATGTTTTTTCACAAAGAAGAATCTCTCGTTGTTCATGGGGTTTGTAGAAGAGGCATAAATGATATTGAGTGGTTTCTTGTGGTTTTACTTCCTGCCCTGGCTGGTATGTTTTGCCCAGTGGAAAACCACTTTACACACGCTTCTAGGACGCAGGTGGTAGAATATGGAGCATTACCTTGCATGGCCGCGATTTCTCACGGGGGTCGCAGCGCCTCGCGAACGTAGCGCTGATTCGCCCCGTGGAAAACAGGGGTTAAACTTGGAAGTAGTAAGAAGGTGTAAATTACTGCTAATGCTTTTGTTAGTTTTATGTCTTAGAATATGGTCATTTTAAGTGCTTTTGGATGGATGATTCTATAAAACTTGTTTCTTCTGTGTTTTAGAAAGGAAAAAAGATTTTTGCAGCAGATTTTATGCAGCGAGCTTGGGACAAAACTGTCAGTTATGTGTTTGCAAAGTATTCTTCTTACTTATTATTTAAGTCCAGGTACTTTGTTAGCAAGGCTCTTTTTCAAGAAAAATTTGTCAACGCAACAAGATACATACATCTTCTGGTATTTGGTCGGCAAATCAATTTAAGTATTGCAGAGACCAAAACAAGTGCGTTGTTCGGGCTGCTCACCACACTGCTCGCCGCGAGGATCTCCACCCCGATCAAAAAGATCACAAAAGAGGAAGAGTCCTAAGTCTGTCTTTTTTTCTATTTCACAGTACTTTACACAATTAGGTGCATGAAATGGAAAAATGAATGGTGTCATTTTTCTGTAACAATTAGATGTTAATTATTCTGGACGCTAAAAGGTCCTTGGCAGGTAGTTTCTTCAGTTCACCCCTTGGCAGGAGACTCCGAATGTTCATTAAGGATATGGAGCCAGGGGATGATGTAACAATGGGTTTTTCATTGTGTAACATTCATGCACTTCTATAGTCGAGTACAGACTACTGTATCACCTGGGGGACTAAAGTATCTTATCGTTACAGCAAAGTTCATCACTTATGGAACACGGGATCCCTGTAATTACTAGTGGATGGTGTTTGGATCATTAATGACATTACTTTTGCAAAGAACTGCAGAGCAGGGAGAGATGAAATCAAATGAGACACCATCTGTTGTTCATGCATAAAGAAACTGAACATGAAACTATGTTGGAGTTGAGAACACTGTGCTGCTTTCCCATGAACATGGAACTGTGCACCTTCAGTCTTCATCGTAATAAGCTAAGCGCTCGTTGCCGTGGTAATTTCTTCCGTGGCTCTTCTCTGTAATCTCCTGTCAAACGAGCAGTATTTATACCTATAATGGAACCATCCTAGCTTGTTCCTTTTTCAGTTTCATGTTTTCAGTTTTATGCTTTCTAATAAGTAACACCCTTTATTAAAAAACACCACAGAACTGTAGGGTAAAATCCAAATACAGTGCCTCATAATACCAGAATTTAGATTAATGTGAATCTGCTGGGTATAAGTTAAATCATTATAGTTATATCAATATCAAGAGAGCATAACAATGCACGTATAAGTTGATGTAAAATATTACAAATACATGCAAAATAGATCAAAGGTTTCCTCTCATCCTTACATTCCTGTTCCTTCTGCTCAAACTCCCCGTTCTCAGTATAACTGACCTTCTTTTCTACCATTACACATGCCATTGTATTATAAATTTGATTTAAACTTTTCATCTACATAAAAAAGGATATGTTCTTCCTTCCTTACATCATCCTCAGATCATGCTGTTAAATTGAAATGTTGCCAGAAGAACTGCTGACTGGGTCCAGACCTTTAAATCCTCCCACTCCGCAGAGTCGACTAAAGATGTAAACGGAGAGTAACGAGTAACAATTCTGTATTTTCCCAGGCAAGAAGGACTGCACAACAAGCTCGCAAACGCACAGCCTTTATATCCTGAACTGTCACGCCTAACATGTTGGCGAGTGATTGCCTATTTACACATCCTGAGAACACAAAGCAACAGTGACTGTGTTTACATGTAGATGATATTCAGTTTTTTTTTTCATTATTCCAAAAAGACTATATTCCGACTAAGCTGTTTACATGGTTTACGAAAGTAAATACTCCACTAATATTCTCGTTAACATGTAGTTGTGCAAAATATGATTTGGCAGACTTGTTGGACCGTGCAAGCACAGCGTCCTTCTGTCGGTCCTTCAGCCAACTTCATTCTCGAAAAGTTCAGTGTAGCAATGTGCGCGCATATCCATAAACCTGTTGATGTCCAAGTCTTTGATAATGTTTGAAAGTAGCTGTGTTTCTCCTTCTCATTGGGCCTGCAGCCTTGCAAACTGTTGACTGGTTGATTTGTGTACAGCGACCATAGCAACACACAGAGCTGACCAAAAGCTGTAAACAGACAAGAGGCCGAAAACTATCCCAAATTATTCCAAATGTTCTGTATACACATCCAACGAATGCCTCTAAAACCCGAATAATACTGGAACATCCCATTGTCTTAATCGGAAAATGCTATATTTGGAAAAATGCCTTATTTGGAATATCCAACCCGAATATTCTGTTAACATGACCCGTATCAAATTCAGAATATTGTAATATTCGGAATAATAGTGGAATCATTTAAACATACTTAGTGTCATTCACTTGGAGTCCTGTCTTTTTCCACCTTTATGCTCTGGTTTTTGTCTCCAACTCCTGACTCTGACAGATATTCCACTTTCTTCATTCTTCAAAACGTCTTCAAAAACAGCAGCTGAGATTGATCCAAAGAGAAAATATGCCACAGATAGAAAAATATGAGCTTAAACAGGTTAGAACATATGCATTGAACTGCACAGGGGGTAGTATTTATACAGGTTCATCACTGTGAGCGACCAACTTCATACTGTGTAGTCACTTGATTTATTGGGTATATGCGAAATATTGATTAGTGACGCTTCAAGGAACAAAGCATCCTGATTGAAAGTGTACTTAGCCTATTTCAATTTACATCCGACTCTAGTCTGTGAAATGCATGAGAGCAAAGCAACAATGGAGATTTTACTTGCTGTAATACACATGTGCTGTTGCCTGGTACCGCGCTTCATAACAACAATCTATTTGAATTTATTCACGGTAGAAAAAAGAGGAAAACGGGAGAGAAATAAATAGCTATCAGCACTCAAAGACAAATTGGCTTTTATCCATTGATGCTGTATGCACGACAGTAGATGCAAGGCATTTCTCTGAAGTCAGAATGGCTATATTAAGGCAAATTAGGCTGTGTTCTGCATGCTGAAGCAGAGTGCTTGACCCTTTTCTTGCCGGAGGAGGCCATCACGTTGTGTTGCATTAGGAGGTCCAGTTGATCCTGTCTTCTGTTTAAACCAGGCAATTTCTGGACTCCAACCAAAGGGTTGAAACCAAAGGGTTGAGATCCTCATTAACACTCCCCTCTCACAGATCAACTCGTTCTTCCAACACTGCCGCCTTTCTCCTTAGCATGTTGTCATCAGGCGTCTCTTGACTTGCGCGTGTTCCTCTGTTGTCAACCCAACTCTCCTTTATCCCTTCCTTCTATTTTGGTCTGATTCGGTCTCAGTGAGGAAGGCTGAGGAAGAGACTGAAAGGGGTCTATAGATTCCATGACGTCATTAAAGCCACGGAGACTGACATGGAAAAGCCAATAACGAGCCCTCTCTTGTGTTGAACCTTGCCAGGAGGCAAACTATTTTAAGATACTGTATATATGATATACTTGGGTAATTATGTCAGGAAAGTGCACTGCAAATCATCAAGCAAATTCCTTCTCTCTCCATACAGCCATTGACTGTATTTGGCTTTCCCACACATGTCATCTTGTATACAATATCAGTTCATCAACAGGCACGGTTTGCCCATTTGGCAAGTAGGAGAAACTGGATTGATCATGCTGAGTTGCACGACATGTGTTATCAGTTGCATAAATATGACTCAAACATACAGTACTATCAAAAAATTGTACTTGCCAAAGTCAATTTTTACTGGCCCCTATACTAATAGTTAGATTTTCAACAATGGAAAAAATATATCAGAAAAATTTAAAACAATTTAAAGAACAAAAAGAGTTGAAAAACTCGAACAAAAGAGCCAACTCAATTCTTGACTAGCCAACGGCACGTTCAAATCAAATCATCCATCAAGTGTTCACCGACAGGGCGGCAAAGGAACCATGACGTCATGTATGACACAGTGATGCCCAAACGGGCAACTGGGTTGTTTTAACTACACTTGCCCCATTGGGCGACACTTATTAATGAACCCTGAGTGTTTTCTGCACATGATTACAATAACAGCAGCAGAAGATGAAAGCATAATGACTTAAGTTGGCATTTAGGGTTATCTCATGACATCTGAAAATCATTAGCAACAATCTCACAACCCCTAATTTTCTCCCAAACCTTTTGTTCTTATTTCACTGGGTCCTGTCTGTAACAACACCTTTGTTGAATGAGGTAGTAGGGGCGTTGCTAAACATGGAAAGGTTACCGCAGGATGTAATAAACCTTATCTGTTCGACGCAAAGTGGATTACAAAGGCCAGAAAATACCTCAGCATGGCTTATCATGCTAACATTGTGCAGATTGCTGCAATTGATTTTAATAGCATGTTGCTCCAGGAGACCCATCCAGACTCAAAGCAGATAGTGATAGCAGAGAGGTGGAAGTAATTAAAATGGCTAATCCTCAGCTAGTTGGTGTATTGATGCTTTCTCCCAGGCTGCACTGAGCCCCGACTACAGCAACGACCCCACAATAACCCAGACAGAGCAACAACAAAAAAAATATACCACTGCAGAAAACGTGTTCTTTAAGTGATTTCTTTCTATTTTATTATGACTGCATTTGTCATGACGAGTTCATTGTTGGCTTGGTGCAGTGACAAAGCCTGGGAGCACAATTACCAGACACACTGTGGTTATTATTATGGTCCCAGTCTTGATTGCAGTGAGGATGGTGTCCATGGCGAGGCTAGTTTATTCGTGTGGCGGCGAATGCAGTCGACGCCCTGTGTGCATTCACTTTGCGCTAAATCTGCCCAAAGCTCAGTACTGCATGTTGTTCGGGGGGTTAATGTGTCTAAAAGATCCAAACTCAATTAAATGTTTTCCTTTGGGAACTTGTAGGATGTGCATATTTTGTGATAGATTGTTTTGTTTTTTTATTCATCACTCCCAGCTGCTCCTTTTTTATCCACACAGGAATTATTTGCCGCAGGTCTCATTATTTAGTGCGCTGAACAATATTGCTTCTTTCTGGTTTGCCCAAATTACTTTCTGAAAAATGGCAGACGCCTATGCGTGTCTACCTACACCATTTTTACTACAACGCTGTAAATCAAGATATAAATTGCAGTTTACTGGCCCGTGAAAAGATGGATACAAGACATCATGTTCATTTATTAACACACCTGTGTGGTCACTCTTTACTTCCTGAAACAAATGTTGTCATTTGATGGACTCTTAAAATGTTGCTGTAATGTCTCGACTGAATAACTATTTATATTCACATTGTGCAACCTTCAGGAAAGCACGGCTCCGACTGGCCATTGGGAGCTTAGTGGTGTGTGCGATAGAACGCCAAGCTACATTAAACCGGCAACCAGGTACACGCAGCATTGTCATAAACGCGATGTAACCTCTACAGTGTGACATCAGTGAGGCTCAGTGTAAAGCCACAGTCTTGATAAGACAGCCAGGGCTGGACAGATGCCATGTGTTTCAGGTCCAGAGCTAATGTCTCTTACAAGTCTATGTGACTTTAACATGAATTCAGAAGCAAAGCTGTTAAATTCATCTGTAAAATGTGAACTGGACGTGATCTAAGTCAGCTGCATAGTTATTCAGGCAAATCATGTGTTAATTGTAAGTAAGTATGGACTGCAACTAACGATTATTTCACAATCTTCACAATTAATCTGTTTATTTCCATCAATCAATTAGTTTTTAAAATGTTGGATAAAGGTGGTCAGTGTTTCCCAAAGCCCAAGATCACCTCCTCAAAAGTCTTGTTTTGTAGAAATTCTGTTTACTCAGTGAGGAAACCAGAAAACATATACGTTTTAGAAGCTGGAATCAGAGATTTTAGACTAGTTGGTGATTATTTTAATAGTTGACCCATAATCAATTCATCTTTTCATCTTGTAAGTAGGTAAGTAAGTGAGTAAATGAGTGAGTAAGTCAAAGGTATTTATAGATCGCTTTTCACAAAGTGCTTTAGATAATGTAATATGTAATACATATTAAAAAAACATTACACAATTCAAATTACAAAGTAATACATAAAGTGCGGAGAAATACCTAAAGGTCTAAAAAGGTGGGACTGGTGGTAACAAGTAGGCGCATCCGCATGAGTAATAAGTGTCCTTAGTCTCAGTAAAGGGAGTGCAAATATGCATCAGAATTAATCCAGGAATACAAACCACCAAAAGAGGTTAAGGGACAGTGAAAGATACTGTATATTGAATTGTCTGAAGCATATTATATATAATGAGCCACATATCAGGCAATTCTGACACAACCACTTCATCTGATGAAGAATCATGCTGCTTCAGCTCTGTCTGCAGACATTAAAACACACTGATATAGCTGACATCTGCTGTTGTGACAGGTGTACCAGTTTACTTTCATGAGCTGCGTGAGATACAAAGTCACAACCACTTCTTAGGCCCATGATGCACTTGGGCTCAGCGTGAAGTTTTGTTGAGACAGCAGTCCGTGCCAAAACATGAGAGTAATGTTCAGTAGCGGATTATTAGATACGTACGCACATGCATGCAGGGTGGAAAAAAGAGAAGAAAAGCTGTATCCTTGCAGAAGAGTAAGAAGCTGTTAGTCTAACTTTATTCGTTGGTTTTAATCCTAAAACTGAATTTGGCCAAAACTGTTTAAATCCTGCTCCTTTTAATGATCTGTCGGCTTATTCTTTACATGGTGGATGTGGTGTCAGGATGCAAGACACTGACACTTCTTCAAACAGCCACAAACATCTTTAAACTTTAAAGTGGTATTTTCTCATTAACTTTGAAACTCTTAATCTTAAAGAGGATGAAAATATGAAAAAAATTAGACTAATCCATTTCCGTGACCAATGGAAGTTTAACTCTAAAATTTTGGAAAAAGAGAAAACAGCAATACATTCCCATTTTTCTTTCCACTTCACAACTGTTAAATAAAGAAACTGTCCCCTCAGAGCCCATATGGTAACTGTACTGGTGCTTTCGGCTGCATCGCACCGTCCTCATCAGGGAATTGCGTGAGCGTGATGTCTGCGGTCTGAACTGATTGGCTGTCTATCCCAGTTCGGTCTGGTCCGAGCATTTCAAAGCATTGAGCAGCAGCCAGATTTCCTTTAACAAAATATATTTTTTTAAGGAAAATCTTTCAAAATGCTTTACACATTAATAGAAGGATTACACAATACAGAATCAATAAATAAACAGCATAAAAGGAGGAAACATGCCATCGTGAACAATAAAACCAAAGAACAGGGTCAGATAATAACTCCTTTATAATATTAAGATAATATGATGTGTGACTTTAAGTACATTTCCTTCATATAGCACTTTAAAAGCAAACCGAAGTGCACCAAAGTGCTTCACAAAGACAAAAACTTTATATACTCATAAAAGACACATATATAGATAGATATAGTGGGAATACAACACTAAGAAACAAATTGAAACATGTGAAATAGCATAAAAAGTTTAATAATTCAATAGAAAAAGTCCCAATAAAACCTGTCAATATTTGGAAAATTGTCAAAATGTAGTAAAGTAGTAAAGTAGTAGTGTTTCAATGGGCATCAACCTCGTGTTTACGCATGTATTGTCTAAAAAATAGACTTGAAGCGCAGATTAAAGCTTCCGGCTGCGTTTACCCTGGGAGACGTAGCCGAGACGGAGTCTGCATGGAGCCCCTGCAGACGGCTGCATTGATCCCAATGAAAGTGAACCTGATACGTGAGACAAAACATCAAAACGTCTGTGATCTAGACTTGGATCAAGGGTTGGATCAGATTTAGTCATTTCAGGTCTGAATTCCTTTTGAGATTGGGGTCTTCTAAGATAAAATAAATGTTTAGGCAATATGTCAGTATGTTGTCTGACTCAAGAAGCAAGCACCTCGCCTAAGTTTCTTACATTTGGTAATCGGCAGTCAGAACCTATTATGACACCGTATGAATGTGTATAAATGCACACTTCCTGAGTTTAGCATTTTCAGTGTTTAGAAGATGCTACATATTTAACTCTAGCTCTTCACCCGGGCTCCTAACAGCCACTTCTCCTGTGTCCTGTCAATACATTTACATATTTACTAGATGATTTAAACCACAAATGAATGCAAATGATCAATATTCATCATAAGATAAATTACACCTCATTATTGGATGTGTGTGTGTGTGTGTGTGTGTGTGTGTGTGTGTGTGTGTGTGTGTGTGTGTGTGTGTGTGTGTGTGTGTGTGTGTGTGTGTGTGTGTGTGTGTGTGTGTGTGTGTGTGTGTGTGTGTGTGTGTTCAAGCAGAAGGGGGGCTATTAGGAGCCTGTGATGGCATTCATCAAGTCCCTCATATCGACTACGGTGCCGTAATGTAATTTCTAGAGTAAAAAATGATCCACAGCGTAATGCACCCATGGCACATTGCATTTAAAACCTATTATTCACCGACAACTTGACATCGGTAGTTCTCAGCCATTTCTCCAACTCCTCAGCAATATGTTAAAAGGCAACATACTGTAGTTGTACCTGTATAATCAAAGGAGTGTGGATTCTGATTCTGGTTCATCTGCTTGGTGCATATGGTCAGCACTAACCTTTCATTATCTCTTCTGGTGGAAGAAAGACACCCAAGGAAAGGTAAAACAATTACACAGGAAGCAATTAGTGCCACGCTCGCAGTGTTGTGAAACTGAGGGGTGTAATTACGCAGATGAAGTTTGTGACTGCTATGAATGTCTTGGATATGAGGCGACGCCATTAGCCATCCTCTTCTTTTTTTTTTAATTAGTGCTTGGCTCACTTTTTTTTGCTGCGACATGAAGGGTAATGTTGCAGGGAACAGAGCTGGGTGTAGACACATACACTCAAGCTCAGTTTACATAACTCACACAGAGCTGTTCCAGTGTCACTTAATGTAGCATGAAGCGTCATAAGGTTTCATCCAAACAACGCAATATGTCAACCAATAGGGCTCTTTTATTGATTGAAGACTGGTACTTTAAGAACACTTCTCTGCTGAATGGAATTGCGTGGGATGAGTGGAATTGCTTTTGTCTGTCTGCTCTTCGACGTCCTCAAGTTCTCCCATGATGACACACTCCTCTACCACTTCCTGTCCCAGCTATTCATGCTGAGCTGAAACCTCTGTTGTCATACAGAGGTGTACACACAGAGACAGTACGACTAGACAGGGTTCAACGCTACGCATCAACCCTTGCAGGTTTTTTACTCTTGCTTCAAACATCAGAGCTAAATACCAGATGGAAATTGTGCAATCATAGTTACAGTCATAGTAAGTTTCCTCATGTTATGATTTAAGTTGGCCCCAGTGTAATGCATAATCAGTTCAATGGAAAACATCATCTTGGAGCATTGCTCTGGCTGGGATTGTGACAATTGGGTCACATTGTTAAGATTTGTATATGTAATAAAATGACATCTATAAAAAGGTATAATGCTCAGAGGGTTGTGGGTGGGTTTATGAAATCATTTTAACCTTGCTAGCCTTGTGGCTCTATGGATGGCAGCGTTGGTTGTTCCAACGCTTTTGTTTTGGCTGAAATATGTCAAAAACGTCTGCTTGCAGATCCAGGTCCATACTTACCAAAAGTGTCACACACAAAATTTCTATACTTCCTGTCTACACTCCCCTTAGTCTCAGCTCCTCTCCCTCATTACTCCCAACCAGCAGAATGACCTTCCTGCTGCAGTCATTACAGCTCAGACACTCTCGGTCTATCACCTGTGGGCTGAAACACATCTGTTCCAAGAATTATTTCCCTCCACACCTCCTTTCCAATCTTTCTACTTAATTATAGCTCCGTTTCCAACTCTGTCTCTCATATGATCATCCAGTTGTCATAAAAATGTTGTAAAGCCAAAATGTGACCGCTGCTGTAGGAATCCAATTTAATAAAGCAAACATTGACATTCAGGGCAGCACTCTTTTCATGTTGAGACGAAACAAACAAACCATTGTTTAAGATACAGGATCATTCTGGACCCTGTTCACACTTCTAATTAGTGTCAATTATGAAAACTTATAATAATAAAGTGTCTCACATCAAGATAAAATCCAGATGAGATTTAAGGCACTTTCGTTTACACTTAGCCACACACGCATATATGTGCATCTCAGTATAAATCACAAATCAGATTGCAATCAGCCTTGTTTTTTTCCAAGGTGCGTAAGTGTTGGTCGTACTCCGGCCGAGAGGGAGGAGGAAATGCTTGATAACTTGACCAGTTTAGGTCACATTAATGGCTGTTTAACTAGCGTTGGCTGGGTGGGGGTTGTTGCGCCTTATGTATTATGTATCTTATGTGTTGGAATCACTGAACCCACTCTTCTGCCTTTCTCAAGCCACAAGGGAGAGCTAAGGCTGTCAAAATGAACGTTCTAATAACGAGTTAACGTAAATTCCATCAAATGCCACAAATTTTTGAACTAGCGACTAACGCACGAACATACGTACGTTTTGTGATTTTGCTGCTTAGTTTGAGGAATCAGGAAGCTGCAGCAGGAACATAGTGGACAGTGTTGCCAATTGACGACTTTCTTGCTAGATTTACCGATTCATAGATCCTCTGAGCAACTTATAAATATGCTATATTAAAATGTAATTAATTCTGTTGCATGCAGTCCACAGATCCTCGGTTAAACATAGGGAGTGGATGCCTAGCAGGGACAAATTTGATATATGCAGAAATGGATATATAAAAGCGTATTTTGAATGGCAAGTTGAGTTTTCAGTTTTTAGTTTCCAGATGGTTCTCTCCACAAGACTAATGGAATTTGCATGTAATGTCGATGTGAATTGAGTTAACACTGGTGAATTTGAGTCTAACAGACCACTTAAGCAATAAAAACCTGGAAACCTAGGACACTATGCAATTGACAGCCCTAGTGAGAACATTTCAATTTTTTCAAAGTAACTTTAGCTGCCATTATCACAGGGGACCAACTATTTCCAACAACTGCTTACTGACTAGGGCTGTAATGATACACCAAACCCCGGATGGTTTGTATCACGATACGATCAGTAGGGTTGGAGGAGAGTTATTTTTTTCTGCCACAAGACATTGTTTGTCACTGATTACATGCCACTTTGCAACAAACAATAGAGACCTTATTTATTGTTAATGATTGATTCAAATATCGATCCATCCAACACCAAAGATTATTTTGTACATTACAATAATGTTTCCAAAATCGCTTCAGTGGTTCATAAACTCATGCAAAGGAGACATTAGAATAATGGTAATGGTAACAGTAGTAGACAATTCCTCTTCCAACCTGAAGGGGGACGGAAGAGGAAAAGTGCTGTTTGAGTAGCCAACGCTAATGTGCTTGGTTTATAACGTAAGCTAATTCGTGGTGGGTAACATAAGATTACAACATCGTTCAACACACTCAGTTGTTTTTAGTATGATTGTTTTGACCACGGTTCACAACTCTGGACTAACCCATAAATTCATCAGTTTCCTTAATTGTATATATCGACAGCTGATCTAATGGTAATTTAACCACCTAGCACACCCCTGTCTGTCTCCATCAGTCTCCCGGCGCTGCAAGGCTTCAGTCGGGATGAGAGCTGAAAACAGCCCCGGCCCAGGGACACATCCACAGTCAGCCCCCAGCCAGCTAGCAACCATCCACTATCAATACAGCCCCGGGGACACATCCACAGTCAGCCCCCAGCCAGCTAGCAACCATCCACTATCATTACAGCCCCGGCCCAGGGACACATCCACAGTCAGCCCCCAGCCAGCTAGCAACCAGCCCGGTCAGCACTTAACACCGGTGCTAAGAACGCTAATGGCAGATAACTGAACTGTCAGAAAACAGACCCAGGGACTTGAGTCACACACACACTCAAAGGACTAACACTCTAATACTAATAGTAATTTAAAGATGTGGTAGCATTGGTTCTGGATGGGAGGGACAACTAGGAGTTGGAAGGGGTGTGTCTCTGGCCTCTCACTCAGGTTTGTGGGTCTGTGGTTGCAATTATTGTTTCATATTGCATATTGTTACAGCACAATTGCCGACGTAGTTAAAATTGGCAGGACGGATGCATTTTCCTTGCATCTCTAGTCAGAAGGATGCATAATTTCATTCAAGACCAGATCAGATTTCCCACCATCTTGAATACTTCTACGATGCATTTACACAGAGACATTTTGAAATAAGATGCTGTAGCTATCAAATCTGTCCAAGATCTAGAAACCAAAACTCTCGTCACTGTGGAGGGTGGGCATCAGCAGCAGAACAGCTACAAGGAAAAATGATTGTGCCAAACAATCAGAGAGAAGCAGACCATACTGGATGACATCATCTTCTCTGTGTTTCTCTACCCTGTCATGGCTCAATGTCGCTGCGCCCTCCGACACTGAGAGTTCAGTCCACAGGTCTGAGAGTCAGGGGTCCCGCCCTTTCACTGAGAAAAGCTGGTGGCGGCTCCCATCTGTCATCAACTCAGCGGCCAAATGAGCCTGTTCTTTACTGGGAGCCAACAAGATGGATGGAGCCACTTTATCACGGCTGTATTGGGGGCACATTGGAAGCACTGCACCGCACGCCTCTTTGACAGCCAGTCCTCCCCCACTCTGCCTCCCTATGGTTACCATCAGGGCAATGTAGATTACAGCTATCTCATTAGTGGTACTACCGCTGTGACTGCATATTTGATTTGCCGAATAATTATTTACACCCATCAACATCAAAGGAAAAAGGATTATAATAAGAGTTGTTGAAGAACCATACATACCTGCACATTACACACCATAGCTTTTGTCAAGACATTACTACAACTTTAGGTTGAATTCCGATAGATAGTTGGATGTCACATGCTTTGAACAACATCCATCCACAGTGTTGTGTGCAGATCCATCATCCTCTACGTCATTGTCCAGCCTTATTATTCCAGAACGTCCATTAACGTCTTGTTAATTCAGTGTTTTCACTCCCGAGATACAATCATCTGGCTAGTCCACACAGCATTCCGCGATGGAAGAAAAACGTGCTCGTGCTCTTTTTATCTGGTCAGTTTCTTTCAGCAAGTATGTAAAACTCCAAGGTCACACAACAACACAAACTAATCGATCAAGTCAGCGGTTGACCGGCAACTACCGTGTTCTGCGATGTAAAGTTACTTTTCCTGTAAAAGGAGTCTGTTGGCTCTGAGCAGAGCTAGCATGGATGAGAGTTTCAGGTCCTGGTTGGAAAGAGTTGTCTGACTGCAAAGTGTCCAAAATATTTAAAATACAGGGTTTGGGGCTGCTGCCCCTGTCTACAGCTGTAAATTGCTTAGCATCAGTGTTGATACTTCAGTCTGCTTCTCCAAACTGGGGACGTGACCACCGCCATCTACTGTAGCTAAGTAACTAACCCCACTTCAAAAAATCTGAACTATCCCTTTAATATGAAGCTTTTAGTCACAGAGTTTGTAATTGTGATTGTATTAGTGCAGAGTTTATGTCCTTTTCAACAGATGTTTTTAATTATATTGGTATGTGCACATTGAAAGAGCAATTATGAGAGTGTTACACTCCAATCAAGATAGTTAAGTTATTCCACCCACCACACAGCAGGTGGTTGGAACTGCTGTAATGCCATGATTATAATTTGTATCTGGTTACATTATTGGCAAAATGTGCTTTCATGGACAAATATCAGGGTTAGGCGTTTTTTGAAGTAAAAGCTATCAAAGTTCCCCATCATGTTAATGTAAATATAATATGCACTGTACAATCATCAGTACTTTTGGCTTTGACATTAGCCTTGGCTTTGACACTTGATTAGCTTCTAATGCTACGGTTTCGTTCCTTTGCATGACGTACTGCACTCTAGAGCTCCATCATATCACTAGTGAGCCTTCAGATCAGCTTGAAGTGATTTCCAAAGTTTTGCATACAAATCCACTCAACCACAACTGGGCCTCAAAACAGAGGGTGTTTTTTTTTTTGGTTCATACTCGCCTTCATCTCGAAATCATTTCTGCAATTATCCATACTGGAGCAGTCTAAAGTAGAGGGTGTGGGGAATACAGAATCCTGTCTTATATTGGTGGTGAAAGTCTGTTTTTTTATTGGAATTACGTCCGGGGGCTTTAAGCCACTGTTGATGGAATTGTGGTTTTAGCTGAAATGACTGTCAGATCTCACACGCCAGATGTTTTGTTAGTTAACCCTGGGTATGATTTTTCCAGAATTCTTACATATACAATTGCCTACAATCACCCTCAACTGCCAAAGCTTAAAAGTAAAAAAAACAAATATCCACAGCTCTTCGCCATTGTGACATCTCAGAGTTAAGTGGCATGGTTTTGAAATGAAATGTTCAAAGAGGATTGTTTTGCCAAGACACACACGTTCATATAGCAGAGGAAATTACATTTTCAATATATTTAGTTAAAGCTCTTGCATGTCCAAATCATGATTATATCGCAGCCTCACAGAAATGGAAAGAGAAGCCACACGGTCAATAGTCTGTTCCTGTCATTTTTCCTCATCTCCCCCCCTTTCTTCTCTCACCATGCTGTAGAGACAATCAACTTTTCACCCTGAATTAAGCTAGAGTGTCTAGCATCAGAAAATGTCTCCTTTTGTCATGGGCTCCTCTGTCAGCAGCCACTACGGTCCTTAGGCTCTCTATATTTCTTTTTAGCTCTTTTTCCTCTTATCTATAGCTCTATCTGTTTTCTCTCTTTTCTGTCTGGAGCAACGAAGAAAGGAAGAAGAGACCAGATGAATGAGTACTGAAGACACATAGAAATACCCAGATGGCTATCGCTTTTTGGCCTCCATCAATCTGTTTGTGCATGAAAAATACGCATGAACCCAAAAAGCGAGTCAAGAGCCTTCACTATGTTAGCCTTTTTCTTCTAGCTATACAGTTTCACAATGGCTGTATATCAAAGACCTTTGCCCTAATGAGATGCTGGGTTCACCCAGTTTGCTCGAGTTTTATTAGAACTGCTGTCGGGTGTGATTGTCTAAAATAACTATCTGAAACCTAAAGTTACAGTATTCTTGTCCCTTTGGTATCTGTTTTTTTTGTGTGGACAAATTCTTGAATGCATTTCTTGCATGCGCCGTGATTTAAAAAAAAAAACATTTTTAAATGTGACATACTGTATGTCGTGTTTTCAACAGTGAGAAGATATTAAGTAAAGTCACAAGTCACTTTACAATCCACACAGCAAACGGCACCTTCCTCTGCCCTTAGACCCTTGAATCGGATGAGGAAAGGATTTCACCAGGATTGGGAAAAAGCGGAAGAAATCTCAGGTAGAGCAAATGAGGAGTTATCCCTCTCCCTGGACAGGCAGATATGCAATATATGTACAGAATAACCAACATATGGAAATTGCAGTATTAAAAGATCAGGATGACACATTCATAAATAGATTTTAAACATGTGTTACATTGATCCTGGAAGATGTCTATGTTGTTTTGCTTGTGTTTTGTCTACTTGTATGCTTTTTCTTACATCGCAGTGCATCGAGTTTTCTCGGCTGACGCATGGATTTGATTTGCAACTGTTTGAAATTGACATTGTTCCAAAAGTTTCAACTAACTGAAATCCTTTCAGAAATCCCTGCAGTAGTGCAGCTGTAAAGGCAATTCAGTTTTTAACCTTGGTACAGTTTCTCTTGTGCAATAAAAGGAGCCCTGTTGAGTCTTATTGTAAACAATGTTTCTCACTAAAACGCAAGGAGTGCATCCTTAAATTCTAAGAAATGTTGCCGACACAAACTGTCGATCAGCATTACAGCATGAAACTGTCAAGGGTGCACATGCCGTTGCCCGCATCCTCCATAATCTGACTACTGTGTTTATTTTTCGTCTGGCTGCTCATATCTCAGCCATTAATTGGCCAAAAATCTAAATTGAAAAGAAAAAGAAAGACGTTACTTATTCATTTAATCTCTGAGCTCCTCTCACCTTTAGACGTTATTGTCAATCTCATTCTCATTCTTCCCTTGTGACCTTTAACAGCCTATGTACTCAGGAAATGCTCCTCAGCTGTTAGATTTTATGTTGCCTTGATTTCCCATTTTGAATCCACAGAAATATATAAAACATCACCTCCCAGGTGCGCAGTAATCATGGATTATGTTCAGTAAGCAACCACTAAGTCACACATAGGGATTTGGTCAACAGCCTATAAAATACAGCATTTCCTTCTGTATGATTGCATAGATCTTATCTCCGATGTAATCTCATCCCATGCTTCTGATGAGATTTCTTGATGAGTGTGGAGCTTTTCCCATGACTTTTTATTGCATCACTTCATCTTACTTTCTCTGCTAGGAGGGCGCGGAGGAGAGAGAAACTGATTTACCTAAAGAAAAAAAAAAACATTGTCTTCAGAAAATTAATCCTCAATTCTGTATTCTAGCGAAGCCTCTGTGATTTCAAACCGCCACATTGCATTGCTCCACCAGTTTTAAATTATCATACAGATAATGCGAGTCTGTGTGACAGTGTCTTGGTTTAGTTCACTTTAATGGAATGACATTAAAGTGTTTTTACAGTTGGATGACGAGTGAATGCAAAGAAAAGAGGCATACAGTGTCGTCCTATAACATTCCTCTGAGACACTGCTGTGCAACAGGGTGGTTACTCAGGCAACGGAGCTAGCAGTCTGATCTAATGCATCACACACACACACACACACACACACACAGGAAACCCTTGTCTTCCCAAAATGCAAATCCAATTTTCAAGGCAGGGGAAGAGAGTGAGCATGTACAGCGACCTTTGCCAGCCACCGCACTTTGTGTCTGGGCCGACTAATCGATTGGTATTGTGGGCCAGAGCCAACAGCTGTTCAGATGTCGAGGCCCAGTGACCGGGCAGATCCACAATGCCTGCCTCCTATCTGTTGTTCAGACTCCCAGATTGTTTCTCCCAATTCTGCTTTGAATTTAATGAGCATCTTTCTGCCTTCTGTCCGACCAGTCCCTTCCCTTTGACTCAAGGTTTGGTAAGTCCCATCATTTCATTTCGGTAGGTCTGTAAGCAGCCACAAAAAGAGAGAACTTTGGTTTACTAGTGAGAGCATGATAATCTTCCTTATGCCCCAGGTCAACTTCCTTCATTTAGGTCTTCCTGAAAGGATGTGAAGTGTATATGGGACCTAGGAGTAGTTGGTAGCACAGACGTTGATGTGATCTGCAGGACCTTTATTCCCTGTATTCCCTGTAGGTACACCCTTGTATACACACAGTGCGATATCATTCGTCTTTGGAGGCTCTGCTTCCCCTGAACTAAACTTTTTCCGACAAAGAGGACACTCCGTCTTGCTGCAGTGTTAGCCCAGACTTTTGTGATAAAAGTACGCCAGAAAGAGAAGAAAGAGGAGATCTGTGTGCTTTTTCAAAGGCAGCCCTCGTGGCGAGCCGTCCGATAGCCGAATGAAAAGTGACTACGGAAATCGAAGACTTTCAAAGAACACTTAGAGGCGAACCATCTGAGAGGCACTGTGGAATTGCACACTTGTTCGCTTTTGGAGTGAGTGATGCTCGTTGCATATCCTACCATCTGCAAGGCTGATAGTCGGGAAGTAATGAGAAGTGCGGAGACAGAGTATTGGGAGGATGCGTGGCTGTATCATCACTCCAACTTTGTGGGGTATTTCTCCCATTATCTCCCTCCTACAAACCTGTGAGAGGGTTGATGTCAGAATATGTAAATAAAGTATGGAAATACAAAGTGAGTGCATTTTTGCGTTGGCTCCTTCAAGCCTTTAGCTCGGTGTGATCTACAGAAAGTCCTTTTCTAAAATAACAGCGTGCATTCTTTTTTTACACTCAGTTGCAGAAAGTTATAATCCTTCATGGACTGGATGTACTTTAAAGGAGATTAAATGGTGTATGTGTAAAAAGCGTAGTCCTTCTTTTTGCCTGAAGTTCCGATGCTCAACATGTGTCACAGCGGGACCTTTTCACAATGACACAGTCACAGAAAAGTGCAGAGCTAACATTTTCGTTTTACAGACCAATAAAAGTGATTTAATCGCCATTAGTTTTAAATTACAGCGTTTGGGAAAGCCCGGGCCTTTGCCTGATACTAGGAGGTTTACCAGCTGAGGCATTGTACTTTTAAAGGCTCAATCACACACAACCTAATGTGACTTGATGTTGTACTCTTTCTGTTTGTTAGATGTGTAGATGAGCCTTGCAAAGTGCTGACTCTTAATCTGTACTGTCAGATCTCTGCTGAAGACGTGAAGGACAAATTGATTTTGTGACGAGAAGGAGTTGAGAGAATTGATTGCCACAAACACGGCCATGTTGACTCATTCACATTGTATTTTCTTTCTGTCTGAAGTCAGATTTTTTTATTTTTTTTTTCTACAAAGTGCTTCACTTTACAGCATCTTAAAGTAGCGTGGTGCTTTTATCCATTCACACTGAACTAATGAGCCAATGAAGTAGCTCCTTTCTGTAATGCATCAAGGTTCTGGACTCTAACTACCCCTCCGTGGGTTTTCTTGTACACTTATGTTGGAGACTTTATTGTTCTTTTGTCACTGAAAAGTACACTAGTTGCTTTATGTAATAGCCCGTCTAACTCTTTGCCTGTTCCCTTAAGCCTTTTTACATCAGAACATCTCATGACATTTAGCGGAATAAATGATCCATTTGTTCATTATCATATGATAGTAATGCCATATATCACAGAGGGCCTTCAGGTTATGTAATGCACTCTCTGGCAGCCATGTTGGAGGTCTTTAAGTTCAACAGCTGCAGTGGCGTCAAACCACTTATTGTGTCCCTATAACATGTAAAATTTCAATTCAGTGCTGTTTTGACAAAGAAATTAATTATTTCACAATTGTTTTCAACATATTTTTACTACTGTAAACAGGAAGATAGCCATTTTAAACCTTACTAAGTCGTTGTATGTTGGCTTTCTCATTCGTCACATCTGTAGTCAAAGCCACTGTGGATAGTCCTTGCATTTTAACAATAAGGTGTTAGTTGCATACATCATTAACGTGTACAGTAAGGATCACGGTAATGACAACACAGCATAATCCTGTCGTTTCTAAAGCAATATTCTGCAGCGTTGAACTAGTATTCAGCTCTTGGGTTTGTTAGGATGTTGGATTAGTCATTGGAGAGAAGAAGAAAAAAAACA
This sequence comes from Etheostoma cragini, assembly GCF_013103735.1. Classification (NCBI taxonomy): domain Eukaryota; kingdom Metazoa; phylum Chordata; class Actinopteri; order Perciformes; family Percidae; genus Etheostoma; species Etheostoma cragini. The sequence goes on along the minus strand of NC_048412.1, from coordinate 26,413,100 downwards.
CTTTCAATTCCTGAGAAAAAAATATTTATAGTCTTATGCAAAATCACCATGAGGTTGAATTTCTATTGTATTTGAGTGAAAGGTCTCATCAACTATCGGAGGGATATTATTTAGGGAAGGTATTTGGTTAACTTCTCCTGTAGCGCCATTATCAGGTTAGAATTTGTAATATGTCCAATACCGCAAAACTAATAACATCACCATCAAACTTAGCTGTACTTTGTTTAGCATGGAAATTAAGATGAACCTGGAAAAACATTATCCCTACCAAAGATCAGCATGTTAGCATCCAGATGTTAGCATTTCCATCAAAGCACTGCTGTGAATAAGCACAGCCTCACAAAGCTGCTAGCGGGACTGTGTAGTCTAAGTTTTAGGTTATTGCTATATTGACGAACAAAAACCTGGTCTAAAGTCAATAGCAAAGCATCTTATTGTTATTTTAACTGTGCATTAGTGAAATGCTCCTGCACAACACGCATGGAATCCCAGCAGCACACACACATGCAAAAGATTAAAAATAAAAACGCAACGGTTTACGGAGCATATCCACCAGTGGTCCAAAACCACTGATTGTTTTTTTGCATGTTGCGCCCAAAACAAACCTATGAATTAGTGAAGACACTAAGTTCAACCCTTTTGAACCATGCGCCTGGTTTACGGACACTTTTTTTCGGTGTCATAATAGCAAAAGTGGATTTGGATACACCCCAAACGCACCTGCGCCATGCGCTACACGCCATGCGCTTAGATTGTTAAAATAGGGCCCACAGGGCCTAACTGCCACTCACGATACATTTTCCAAATCAAACAGTGATGTTTCTGATCAGTTGAACCCTAAATCAAATATTATTTTAACATTACATTGTTTGAGCATCAAGATCTTTAAGTGGATTTTATTTATCGTTTCAAATCACAACCGACTTTAGTATGTATGTCGGTAGAATTCAGTAGGTCTAGACCACACTTTATAAATTTAAGATTTATATCTTACGATATAGAGGGAGAGCGAGATACACAGCAACTTCAATAATACATGACTAGAATAAATACAAAAATATGACTCATAATAATTATATCAATCATATATGTAATCCAACCCTAATGAAATTCAATTCAATTTGATTCATAGTATCAATTCATAACAAGACGCGAAGTTCTTGGTAGGCGGTGTACGACGGGGCCGGTTGGGGGTGTGATGAAATTACATGATTAACAGTGGCAACTGTGACTATTAATATTCTAATAATAGTAGTAGTGGCTGAGGGCGTTTGCAGGATCGCGGCAGAAGCCTCAGCCATGCTCCAGACCCAACCACAGTCAGAGTACTGTAAATCTGTGACAATGGTCGAATAAATTAGCAAAGAAAAAGCTGTTTTTCCCACAGAAACCATTTACATGTATGCGTCATTTTGCTTGCTAATGCACTGATTTGAACTGATATTTCTTGTCTAGAAATGTAGAAAAGCACATCGCAGTGAACAGGAAGACTGGACAACATACTATACTATGCTACACCATACCATAAGACCATGTCCAATGACCAATAGACACTGTGTACATGCTCATTGTCAGAGAGACCATTAACTAAGGATTTTAACTTGGACTAAAGCTCTGTGTCTGCCGTATTCCACTCTGCTAAAGTGCTATTTCCAGAGAATGTCCCCGGACATGTTTTCCAGCAGCAGGCTAGGCCTTGATCCTCATGTTAAAAAGGGTTCGTGCTTGAGCAGAAAAACATCTGACATCCCCCCCAGCTTGATGACCCGTCACATGCACTGACCATGGAGTTGTGATCGCTGTGCGGCGATGACCTCGGGACAAGGAAGCAGAGGGGGGAAGCAAAAAAGAAAACAAAGGAGAAAAAGAGTTGTTCCAGAGTTGCCAAAGAACAGGTAAGAACAAGTTAAGAAACTAACTGATCAAGGCCTAACCTGCTGCTGAAAAACATGCCTCTGTATTGTCAAGAGCACTTTAGCAGAGAAGACTACGGTAGACACAGAGCTTTAGTCAAAGTTAGAATCCTTAGTTAATGGTCTCTCTGACCACGAGGATACACATGTCATCCTGTACATGGTCTCATGGTAGGGTATAGTGTAGTATAGTATAGTAGTATACGCCGTACAGTCTTCCTGTTTACTGAGATGTGCTTTTCTACATTTAATACAGTGCATTAGCACTGATTTTAAATCTCTATTAATGTGTTTTCCCTTGGATCTTAATTGCACATGCTTGGATTCTGAAACTGTTTCCCTGATTTCAGCTGTTCATTTCTTACCGTCAATGCTCTGCACTTTTGTCAGTAAGTCTTTATTTTTTTTTCCCTCAACAGAAACAAGATTATTGTGAGCAAAGAAAAATCCAGATGTGTCAGCAGCCGGTCTGCTTCCACCAGCTGGTTGCTGAGCTCTCGTATATCATGTCTCTGCCACCCTGCAGTTTAGTATTGTAGTGATTAAGTAATAATCCTTAAAACTTTATTTGGATCAAATTTTAGATACTGCTGTCTATATGGTTTGATTTTTTCAGCAAAAGCCATTACATATTTTTTTGCATTGTGCGATTGCCTGTCTGTGTAGTCGGCATTCCACTTCCGGGATTGGTCAGGTGCCGCCGGAAATTCAGCAGGACGTCCCTCTTTTCGGCCGGATGTCCGTTACCCTCCTCTTTCTTTGTGTTGGCTTTCTAAATTTGTGAGGAATATACCTAACATTATAGTAATGTTCTTTGTCCATCACAAAATGCTCCTCCAGGATCTGGCAAAGCGAGACTAACCTTGCTATAACTTTATGGTAAAAAAAAGGCAAGAAAGTTCAGAGCAGACAGAAAATAAACCAACTAAACAGCTAAACATAACAGAATACTGCCGTCAACAGATTTAAATAAGTTTTCTGATGCCACAGCAGATGCTGTTAGGGGATCATCCTTCCTGCTTAATTATTTTGCATACACTGAGTAAAATCATTAGCTGAATGTTTACAGTGTGAATGTATGTCATTTGACGGCTATGTAGATTACTGATGAGCTTCTCACTTACTGCACTGCACGAGACTTTTATTACACAGTTATTTCACGCTGTCAGAATTCAAACTGAGGAGCACAACAACACGAGAATGACAAAAAAGTTATGTTTCCTGTCATACTTTTCCAAGTGCAGGTCAAGCAGCACTTAATCAGGAGGTTAAATGAGCACCCCCGTTTGGAGCCTGTGGCGCAGGTCCCCATTAGCTAGACTGACAGCAGTGGGAAATCTGCTGCAGTAACACCAACCTCCCCTGCTCTCTGCAGATGTACAGTAATTAGCCCATCCGCTTATAATAGCTTAACAATTACTGGCATGTCGCCATTTGTTATTTGGGAGATTTGCTTTGTTGACTCATTTGGGTGGAAACCGGTATGAGTTTTTGATGCAATTACTCATCATTAAGGATTTGGTTGGTGTTGTTGTTGACTTTTATGAAGCCTTACCCAGGAGCAAGATTAAGGCGGAAATTGTTTTTGTGTTGTTTTTTTCGAGACAAATGTAATATGTGTGATGATGAAATACGAATGGGTCAGGGAGGGATTTTGGATGTTTTTAGCTGGACAGGTTGCAGGGTTAATAACCCACTGGTAAAGCTTTGATAACAGAAGCATTAGAGGTAATGGAAGCTGCAGACACATGGTATGACTTGGCTGAAAAAAGTTGATTGTTTCTTTTTCAGATTTTATCAACAAAGGATACTAAACGGCACACACACAACTCTTAGAACACAGCAAGACGTTATCAGACATTAATGCTAAAAGTTGCAGGAAAATCCCTTTTTTTAATGCTTCCGACCACATTTTAAATAACTCATATATACTTGTATCTTTTTTTCAGGTCTCTGCAAATAGTATTCTTTAGCTTTAGTTTTAGACACACACACACAACACAAACACACACACATACACAAACAGACACAACAGAAGCAGTACCTTTTGACTTTTTAATGGTTTTTAAAACACACTTGCTCAGTTTTTATACTCTGCGAAGTCAAACAGAAGAGTTGTATGTCCATCCCAGCCTTGATCAGAGTTTCTGAATAAGTCGTGTGTGGGTGTGTGCGTGTGTGCGTGTGTGTGTGTGTGTGTGTGTGTGTGTATAGCAGATCTAGGCCTCTGCGTCACACTATATATATATAATTAGTACTTCAGTCACACCATGCACCCATTTAGATTCAATAATTGGAAATGAATAATTCTGAAATGCAGCCCAAAAGCTGCAATGTGTAAAGGTTTATGAACTAATTATTTTGCCTGCATGCTACGCCCATAGAGAAATACACTGGAATGAAATCATGCCAGAGAACAAAACTTAAATGACTTTCCCCGAGCGCAGTATTTAAACAATCCCCACTCATACTTTTCCTCCCTGTTCATCTGCGTTTGCTGCTTTTGCCAAATGAAGTCTCTGACTTCATTCCTCTCTCTGCCTCTCAGATGGCTGCCACAGTTGAAGACTGTGGCCTCGGCTCGGAGAGAGCACACACACCGCCACCGGAATGTTAATACCGCTCCACACATAACTTTTGAATAATGTCATAAAATCATTGCTCGTATTTTTATAACCACATTTGACTGTTGCTGCAGATATTAGGAAGTCAGCCTCGAGGCAGACATATTGCCGGAGTTGCAGAGGAGGGGAGGGGAGAGGGGTAGGGCTGGTGGTGCTATGTGTGTGTGTAGGGGGGGGTTCCAAGTACAAATTTACTCTCCCAATGTCACCTGCCGTTTGGACAAATAATCCTTTTCCTAGTGGTGTCCCTGGTGGAATTATCTCAGATGGCTTGAAGATGTTGACGGAGGATGGAAAATGCCACGCGTAACAAATATTGATCAATAACCTGTTATGATGGGAAGAAAAAGGCAGGTAAATAACATGAAGGCTTGTCCATTCACTGATGTGACTGTGATCCAAAGCAAATCCGGCTATTTTTACCTCGGCACACAGATAACGCACAAACACTGAGACACACACACACACACACAGGCACACACAGCGGTAGTGACCCTGCTAAATGAGATTACTGCAGCACAAACACTGACGCAGCACATGCACAGGTGCAAACAAAGGCAATTTAACACACCCACGCCCACACACATCCACACACACACACACACACACACACACACAGCCTACAATCAGATACATGCATGAGATAACAATCGGTGTACAAAGATGAAAGCCGCCTCTGAAGCTTCGCTCTATCTTTCACAATAGCGCGGTGACCTTTCAGATACATTCCACACAGACAGAAACAGAAGAATAATCAGCAGCTGCATGGAATGAAGAGGGATTACGCGCCAATTGCTGCTAATCAAATGAGAGAGTGAAAAATTGTATTAGGTGGGACAAATAATTTAGTTAGAGCTATCGAAGGACACTGCCGGCTCCAATACCGTACAGTATTGCTAAAACATTTTGTCCTTTTGTTTCAACACACAGATTCAGAAAAACCAAACAAAAGCACCGGTCAGGCCTGTTTCTAACTCTGACATAGGCTATAATATGCACATTTATCCATTAAAAGAATAGTTTGACAGCTTTTTTTATTTTATTTTTTTGCTGAAAGTTAGCATGACACCAACTCACATCTCAAGACAGTCATCTCACATCTGATGTCAATCACTGTCATAATATGTTAAGACTGGAGATCTGGTAGGGTCACACACTGCAAGACTACAACTAAGATCGCTTTGAAAAAAATTAACCAAGCTAGCTAGCCACGGCTAGCGTTAGCTGGTAACTTGTGCGGATGCAGATCCACATATACAACGTAGTGAGACTTTCACATAGAGGACTGTCCCATGAGCACACACATAGTATCTCACGTGTCTTAATTGTTGAGTCTAATTAACCTAAACCGTTGGAAAAGAAATATGTTTGATCATAACATATATACAGTGTTGTCAATAGCACTTGGCACTCAGCTGGCTACAGCTTGGAAGATTGTTTACCAGCAGTAGATATCACATCTTTGAAATTTAACACATATTCGAACAGTTCATTCAGTAGCAGTTCATTATAATTACTTTTAACAGTTAGTGCTGTTGTAGGTGGGATTGAAAATGAGGAACAGAAACAAAGCAACAGAAAGTAAATTAGATTGATGCAGCTGTACATGTTGTCAGACAATTTAAGGGAAAAACAACTCTTAAACTGGCCAACAAAACTGTATTTTAACAATACCTGCTCCTCGCAACCAGGTTGAGAAAATATGACATGCCTAAAGTCTCGTGCTATTAGTAAAGAATCCTCAAAACGTGTTCTTCTGGATGACAAACTCTTTATGCACATAGTGGATGTAAACACAACCACAATTCAGACTGATGACATCCCGAAACAGGCTTTAATATGCAAAGCCTTTTATCTTTTACCTCTTCCATCAGTTTATCACTTTGTCACCCTTGTAGCACCCGTCCTCTCTTTCCTTTCTCCTGTCAACTCCTGTTCCTTCTTTGTCTCTTCTTCTCTTGTAATGGCTTCTGTCATCCAGGAGGATTTGATGAGGGATGAGGGCAGGGAGGCAGTGCTCCCTGAGGCACTGACTCCACCAGGATCCTCCTCTTTGAGCACCAGACAGGATGTACTGATGTTCAATTAATGCTAGACATTGGCATGGTTTTATTTCAGTTAGCTTAATAGCTGGTTGGATTTGCATTGAGAGATGATCTTATGGAAAGTTCCCCATGCCTATCTCTATGTATGGTAAAGGGTATGTGATGATGGGGGGCTTTTTTAATTCCAAAGGCCAAGGGAACTTTATCAGGATGCATAGTATCCTGATCCATTAAATAACTGGCCTGTAAAACTAGAAATGTGCCTGCCTCTTTGGGAATTTAACATAGAGGTGTGTATACTTATGCCCCCTGTATTTTAAGGAAGAACATTTATCATTCACAAAGAAAATTGGTGTCCAAAAGGTTGGCTTTTCCCACGTTTTTGAATTAAGGCATTAAGATTAATTTCCCAAAAATATTTTTTTATTCCTCTTTTTAATCAACTTTAGAATGGGTGTGTAAACTTTGTCGAGCCACTGTAAATAAAAAGAATGAAATGAATCAATAAGTTAATAGGCTGTCAGGTACACAGTTTACATGTTTAATTAATGCAGTTCATTGGCTCTGTCTGATGTTTGGGATCATCTCCATTACTGAGCTGAGTCCCTCTTTTGTTATGCGGCACAGAGGTTTGTACTAAAGCTCAAAATAACTTTGATGCCTTGAAGTCCTTCCAAAACACCTTCCATTTTGTGAAAAAGCTAACCTTCAGTGTCACTTCCGACTTGACAGATAGCTGCCTTGTGCGTTAATATGACCTCTAAAGAGGAGCCCTGTGACGAAGGACGACCTCTGCAGGCAAGAAATCAGCCAATCAAGAGCGGCATTTTGCTCTGCTGCTCGCTGAAGAAGACAGCTTAAAGGAGAATTCTGCTCAATGTGAACACGTCGTTCTGTTGTTTGGAAATTTGGGGTGTTGTCAGTAGAGAGAGAAACAAAAACAATCGGTAGCACCCAACAGCTGAAACAGGGCACGCTTTAAACATGTTTTAGCCTCTAAACATGTTCAGTTTGTCATTACAAGTGCCTACCTATGTGCAGCGATTCCTTCCGAGGGAACACAGCAAATCTGATTGCAGTATATGTAACAGACACATGGGTATCATTATTTTGAAAGTTACATAGTTTACATTTTACTGATTTATGCCTGTATCTTTGTTTCACAACCACACACATAGTTAAACCTTTATTCCAATAAAACACTTAAAAGGAACATCTTGTCTGCATCCTAATCGATGTCCCCCTGGTGGCAACATTTAACCAGTCTCACATGTACAAATCATGTGTAAAAATACACGTTTAACAACAACACATATACGTGTTTTCTGATCTTACACTGCTGTGGTTAAAGTTTGGTACAAAATAACTTGGTTAGAGTAAAGGAAAGATGACTGTTTGGGTCATGAGATCTAGGTTGTTAAGGTTACGTTATCTATTCACCATAAACTGTGGGTTTTGTCGATCTATAATATCATCAAACCTCCCATCTTCTTTGCTCCTGACATGCGTGAGCCATAAATCCTATGGCCACCAGAGGATTTCTGACTTTGGCATAAACAAGTTTGTTTTGGGACAATTGCTAATATGAGCCTACCTTAGAATAATAAGAGAATGTGAGGCACTATGGGCATAAACAGCCATCTCATTCCATCTAAACAGATTAGTTTCCCTCAGTTTCATATACACACACGCACACACACACATACACACACACACACACACACTCACACACACACACACGCACACAGGTGAAGCAGTTTGTCTGATTAAAATTGCTGCAGTATATTGGCTTTCATTTTTTTTCGTATTGGAGTTCAGTTAATTCATCTTTTGTTTGCCCTCAGGAAAGAGACAGTTCTCAGAGCACACGTTGGCACAATAAAGTTTATTGAGGAGATCAAGTGGCCGTCCTTTCATGACACCACAAATATTTCTACTTTTCTTTTTCATCAACTGTTTGCAACACTAGAAGAGACGACTCATCAAAAGTACAAAGCTCTCTGTGGCAACCCGCTCAGATGCCATGTCCACATCATATTGGAAGATGTGGTTTTCTGTGTATGTTGACAACGTTGCACAATTCGTCACAGCAAAGCACGCAAAAAGCTTCCACAGACTGTTTTGTTGTTGCCACTTCAAGGAGTTGACAGAGTTTTTCCATTTGGCTGGTGGTACTTACAACAAAACTGAAATGTCAAAGCGTACGAGACAAGAAGGCAAGATGAGAAGGACAAAACGATGGAACAGTTCATGAACTGTGTCCTTTCTTTCTTTTCCTCTTTATTTCCCCTCCCTGTTTTGTTCACACTTTAAAATGCCCTTAACATCATCAGAGCTATGCTCAACGCTGACGTGGATTGTTCCTGTTTTCACTGGAATCAAAGGATCTTAACGACTTTACGCCTGACACAATCACAGGTCCTTCTTTTCTTAAGAGAAGAGTCTTGATTGAAAGAATCAAGAACTCTTGTTTTGGTGATGTTCGTCAACGACAAAGACCTGACACTTCATCTTGTTTGACGAAACCAGAGTAGTAAAAGGGAAGAATAGAGACTGCATGAGTATTAAATGGCTTGCTCCTTTATGAGACATTAACAAGCTTCGCTCGGTTTAAAAATACACACTTGGTAATTTCAGCAGATGAAAAGTGGCTCCCTAAAAGCCTCTTCCAATGATCACAGAGACCTGCATTAATGACGATTGTAAAACTGAGTGAAAGGCAAAGTATGATGGCGCTGGAGCTTTGCATTTCTCTAACAAATGGAAATAATTAATTGGAAAGCAAAGGAAAGAGAGACCTGGTCTAAAAAGTGCTTCAGTAATGATGTCAGTGAGGGACTGCAGAGGGAGAGCCAGCTGAGCGATCAGTCATGTGCTCGGTTGTTCTCAGGTTATCAGGGTAGATACAAACACTTTGAGAACTGTTGTTGCTCCGCATCTTCCGTTGAAATAAAGGATAAAATAATCTGGCTGACTTCCTAATATCTGCAGCAGCAGTCAAATGTAGTTATAAAACACCATTTCATTTCTTTTGGTGCCTTCTCTCCATTTATATTTTAGGTGTTCAACTCAAGCATTAGATTTTGAAAGAAACATATTTTATGTCTGGATGAAGGGAAATTGATACTGTGCGTCATTAACACATGGGGGGAACAGCTGTCTTAGCGGGTTTTGACGTAGTTCAAAGTCAGATTTTACATCCTAAAGTCACCACTGGTACGCCAGACGGATATATTGTACATGACCCGTCCAAGGCTGATTATGATAAGATCGAAAGGTTCACCTTGTGTCACAAGTGAACAGGAGACTTCTGACTTGCATAGTGTGTCCATTTCTATAGAGGAGTGCTGTCTCAAATTGTTATAACTAGTGCTCTCAAACAATTAAATCATTTAATTGCGATTAATTGCATTAATGTCATAGTTAACTTGCAATTAATCGCATTTAATTGCATTTTTATCTATGCTAAATGTCCCTTGATTTCCTTTTTGTCCCATTTATTATATCTCATTTTAATGCTCTTATCAACATGAAAAGTGGATCGGCTCGCTTTGTGCAAATGTTGTTGTTTTTCGACATCGACATACTCACTAGAATCCAGCTCCATTTTGACAGGGACCAGAGTCTGGACAGTGTCTGAACAGCACTGTTCTAGAGCAGCTTAAACACTTCCCCTAACATATCTAACTTTATGCAAACTCTCAAGGAAAACCAGAGCATTAAAACCCTCTTATTTTCTAGTCAGAGGCTTTGGCTACAAACACTTTCCAGTTCAACTTTGTTTCTGATGTGTAACAACTTGTCATGACTTTCCATTACAGGCTTGTCATTACATCCATTCATTTTTTATTTACTCTCAGCATCACAAAGCTCTTCAGTTTCTCTGCTGTCAGGCTACTCGACAAACAGAGACCAACCCTGTTTACAGCCCAGATTCTGTATCAGTGTGACATTAATCTTCATTTGTTCCGGTATTGTGCAGTACCCCCCTACCCATGCACACTCTCACGGTCAAAATGAAGTTGGAATAGTCCTCCCCTTTATTGGCCGGCCCCAATCAGACCACAGCTTGTAAAATACATATCTTAGATTACAAGTACATTTACATTCTTCCAGCCGAGATTTACTTCTTTAATTTAGATGTAGTGTACATGTAGAGTGTAGTGCTCTCACGGAATTAGTTAGAGTGTGGTGCATTGATTTATTTTGTATAATCATGCATTTTCATTTAGAGTGGATGTCAGAGCAGCTGTTGCTCCTTACCATGCAGAGCCCTACTGTTTTTGTAATTTGAGCCGTTTAATCAGGGAACAGATGAACTCCTGCGGTGCCAGGTGAACGCAATTAAGGAGCGACTAACAACCTGCTAGGACAGAAAAACCACATGAGGTCAGGCTGGAGAACAAACGCATCCGAGGTTATTGCAACAATAAAACATCTGATTACATACAGTGCACATGAAACAAAGATCCCTTTGTGAAAAGATTTGATATTTACTGGACCGTTTAAATGCTTCTCATATCTCATCTTTTATCTTGGTTCAAGCTTCGTTGCTGGCATATGTTCCAGCGGTGCTCAGTCACTCAAAAACACACCTGTTCACAGGTGGAAGGAAGGAGAATGTAAATGTCTTGGAACTTCAGCGGGTGAATTTTAGTTCCTGAGAAGAGTTTTGACAGGGAAAATGTCTGATGTAGCTTAATAGTTCATTAGAAATTGACGGCTTTAAAGTGACGGCTGTTACAAGTGTATTAATTGGAAATCAAGTGGAAATCAAACTTCATACACACATTCTTTGTAAGTCTCACATACACACTGTTAATATTAATGGACAGAGCATGTGTGACATCACCCATTGGTTTGTGGAGATCTACCGTTACGGGCGCGAGAGGGAGGAGGCATGCTGCGTTACACACTTTCACTGGCAATTACATTATAGCCACGCCCTAAAACACCCCGCTTTATCTGCGATTTTAAAATCAACAACACTATAACTCAAAAAATGAACCTCACTCTGTATTGCAGTAAACTAAAAACTAGCGATTGAGACCATAAACTCATAAACTGAGTCAATAAATGAAGTAAGAAGGGGGTCACTTTCTTATAGAGTTCTACAGAAACCGACCTCCTTCTGCAACCGCACAGGTTGCCCCCCCCCCGCTGGAATTCAGATAGAATGCAGGTTTAAAGCACCTTCGCATTCGCAGCATTTTGTCAAACAGGAATCTACTTAGATCTCTATTTTTAATGCCCTGGTTGTGTTCTTTAACTCCCCAACATGGCACAAGTACACACAATTCCGGTTTTCCGGACATGTTTGGAGCCCCGCCGAACGTTTTTTTTTTTTTCTTTTCTTTTTTTTTCTTTTTTTTGGGGGGGGAGTGGGTTGTCTTTTGTATTTCTTTGAGGGCGATAAATCTACCCCCACTCCTCACATGCCAACATGGGTGTGGATGATCAGCTTTAAATAACCAGATTTGACACATAGCTCAGGTTTTACTTTCATATTTATGTGAGAGAAAAGCCAGATTGCAGACTAGGTGTTACATTTTTACCAAAGGTTGTTAAATTTTGGTTTTCAAAACTCAATGTTAATCTCTATTGAAACAGGCTTTCCTGGCTTTGTTTACAAGACAGTAGCATTACACATGAGCCACTGCACTGATTGGCGGGAGGTGTTGCTGATCACTCCCCCTTCCTTGACATTTCATATTGTAAGACAGGATAGAATCCTCATTCACACCCACACTTAACTGCATCTACCTCATTATTCCCATCCAATCCAACCCCATCTCCCTCTTCATCTCTTAGTCTCACTTCCTTGAAGATTCCTTGAAAAATGAAGATCAAGATTATTATATCACCATTTTATGAGTAATATTGTGGGTACTTTCAGTTTTTCTTGTGCATTTGAGTGGAGTGCATTTTCTGTTGGCCCCAGTGTGCGCGCGGCAGGCAGCACCAGGCTCGGCCCAGGAGCTCACAGCGTAATGAGCTGCTTCTGCCTCAGTGAAGTAGGCGCTCAATGCAAAACCCTAGCACCGTTTTGTTGAAAGATGCAGCTGCACTGTAGTCACAATGTTGCTGAAAAATGATGAAATACAAATTCAACCTCACTTAACCCTTGTGACGTCTTCCCGTCGACCACGCATTAGTTTTTTGGGGTCAGAATTTAAAAATGAAACTTTTTTTTTTAGTTGAGCAGATATAGTTTTATTTACTTTCTTCTATTTCTTTTCTATACTGTATGTGTCATGACATGTTTCAACAGTGTCTGATTACATGTCGTCTAGGCGTCAACTAATGGGGATCCTTATAATAAATACTAAAACACATACACACACACACACACACACACATCCCACCCTTACATTCTCCATTTCCCACAGCCTTTGATTTCTTCTATCGTCTGCTCCCATGTGTGACTGTTTCTCCCCAGAAGCTTTATTGAAAAAAATAGAGAGAATTATTCTTTATCTCCGGCTTGCCCACAACTGGCTTATCATGTATGCATTGGAAAAAGCCTGAGGTGATAGGGGCAACAAAAAAGGCCACAGAAATAAGGTAGACGTCTCTGAAGAGTTGTATTAAGCTGTCAGAAAATGAAGAGACAAGATGTGCACTCCCATTGACCTTGGTCTGACAGCGAGGAGCGATAACACCTGAAAAAGACTTTTAAAAATTTGCTCTGCATTGTACAACGCGTTCTGAAAGGCAGCGTTGCTGTGCGCAGTGTAGAGTGCCGTGTGTGTGACTTTCAAGATATTTTTTATTTTATGAAACCAAAGTCACATTCAAGGTAATAAATAAATGTTATTTCGAAAAGAATAATTCATTTATTTCTCTTTCTTTTCTGTGTTGTAGTTTGCTCTCTAACTCACCGCCGTCTCAACACCAGAGCTAAACAGAGCTGAATCGACACAACTTTCATGCATTTCTTTCACATCTGCAGCGGTCAGATTCACTGTGTTCGCTCGGAAGGAATCACGGCACATGGTCAGGCTCTTGTAATTACTTTTTGAACATGTTTAGAGGCTAAAAATACATTTAAAACTTGTCCTGTTGTGGCCAGGTTGGTTCAGTGGTAGCGCGGGCGCACATGTACATCGAGGTTTATGCCTCGACGCAGAGGTCCAGGGTTTGAATCCGACCTGTGATATTTTCCTGTGTTTCTTCCACCTTTCTCTCCTAGCTGTCATGTCCATAAAAAGCTAAAAAAACTAACAAAACTTGGCCTGTTGGTTGCCAACCACAGACTGTGAATATATATTAATATTAACGGTCTATGGTGCTAACGCTAGCAGGAGGATAACACGGCGTCTCCCCGATGTAAGTCGAGTGCAGATTTGAGTTGTGCATGCTCAGATTTAAACGGTTTACAGCATTACTGTCATACTGAAATTTGTGAAATCCGTGAAATAATAGTTTTCTCATTACAAATAGTAACAGAAAATGGGAATGATTTAAAAACGTTTTAGCTATCTTTGATGTTTGATTGCTAACGTTAGCTCAAAACGCCATTCAACTAACAACCTTTGTGTTTGATTGCTAACTTGTAGCCAGCAGTGAAGGAACTTGGTTAACTAGGTCCATTTTTACTTTACTGACATTACAGAAGTCTTTTGTTAGCAACTTGCATGCTACTTGTCACAAAGGGACACAAGCGCAACTCACATCTTCACTCGCCGCAAAGTGATGCATGCACGGCTCAAATCTGCACTCAGCTCACATTGGGGAGTGAAACATGATGCAAGCAGCATCGATTGTTTTTCTTTTTTTCTCTAGTGACGGCACTCTAAATTTACAAACCGCAGAGCTACGTGTTGGAATCGACCGCAATTCTCCTTTAACTTACTACTCTTCATGCCTTCTTGGACATAAGGCTACAAAGAGATCTCTCCATCGCATTTAATCCTTGGCAACATGCTGTACATCTCACTCTGACAGGTCACCTTGTCTAGCAGCTCCTCCAAACACGATAAAATCTAGAGTGTTCATGTAATTTTGTACATCAGCAGGGAAATTAATTAGTGCATGATAATCGTAATAATCGCAAATCCGGGATTATTTTACAGACTTGCACCAACAAAATCTACAATCGTTGCATACCTAGTCCGGCCAACATCATATTTGAACTTGTGAACTTTCTGGATCTTTTACCTGTCAGGGGCCATACAGCTGGTAAACAAATGATCATGTGTGAGGAATGGGAATTCAAATCGCTGGTCCTGCAGTCCCATGTCGAGTTGTGGTTAAACAAGACACTGAACCGCTAATTGTTACCAATGGTGCACCATCGGTGTGTGAATGTGTGTGAATCGTGAATGGTTCCTGAACCATGTAAAAGCACTTTTGCAGTTTTTAAGACTAGAAAAGTGCTATATACTGCACAAGCAGGCCCTTTAAATTTAGGTTAACATTCCTAATTCTTTGATATTGCATCCTGAACAAAGCCACACAACATTATGTTGTGATTTTTTTGTGTCTGTGATACTCTTTTTTTTTTTAGCTTGTCCGCTGTCTGAATCAGTTTCTAGTTCTCATTTTCCAAAATATCCTGCTGTAAGCCACTGACTGCCTGTCCCTGTCCTGACAATGATGGAAAATTAGTTCAGGACTTGACAAAATCTGATATATGATTGAATTTTATATTAGTAGTAGGCCTGTACAATTCAGGGAAAGATATCAATCACGACTTTTTAGCTTAGAATTGATATCACTATTCTCTGTCATGATTTTTTTTCCCATGAAACTAAAGAAATTGCCAGAACCAAACTTTTTTTTGGGCAACTATAGCACATTGCACATTACCACAAGCCTGTAGACATAGAGCTTTAAAACCTATTTTATACAGTCTGTTTTAACTCCCAGCAGGAAGTAGTCGTGTTTTTGATGTAGTCGGTTGTAAAATGAAATGAGAATCAAAGTCAACAATTTTTTTTTTTTTAAATACAATACAAGAAAAATTCAAAATTATTTAAAAATGAAATCGTGAACACAGTGAATCGAGATTGTGATTTTATAACGATTAATGGTGCAGGCCTAATGAGTAGGCAATGTTGTCAACACGCAACAACACAAAACTAAAAGGACCATTTAAATGAATACTTTCGTTTTAAATAAATGCCAAGGAAAGAAATTAACACTCATACAAATGTAAACATAAATTACTACATAAGTAGATGATAAAAGCCCACAGAGGATGCTGTGGAGACACAGTGGTCCAGTTCAGATTACAACCTCGTGTCTATGAGACAGGCCCATAGAGGATCTGGTTCATTCCTTTATGGCTGGACTCTACACTGTGCTTGTTTATCAGCGTCTAATGAATCCAGAGCTGCGTTTTCTCTCTGCTCTTTGATGTGTGATTGCTCCGTACCGATGAATTATGACGATGGCTGTATTGTTGTGGTATGCTAATTGTTTCAAGACCCTGACTATTTTTTGGCATGGTTTATGGGATGAAATCTGCTCTGCACAATGGGAGAGTAACTCTGACAGACAGACTACTTATCTTTACTTTCATCTCATCACTACAACAGAGGTCGTCAACGTTGTTTTATGCCAAGGACCCTTTATTGGAAAGAGAGGCCGAGCAGGGACCCCTACTTCGAT
>NC_048412.1:26372817-26396803 GCF_013103735.1 Etheostoma cragini | reverse complement strand
CTGTTTTTGTGTGCATGTGTGCGCACTCTTGTACTTTTTAAGGGCCAATTTGAGTTTTACACCTTGAATGTGAAATTGTTGGAAATTGAGGACATCTCACTTACTTTTAAAGGGCTGTATGAGAGTCCAGACTGTGTTTGAGTTTCAAACGGTAAGACTATCCAAGTTACAAAACAATAGATTGTCTAGTGGTAGCAAGCCCTGCTGATGTTTTGGTTTAATGTGGGTACTTTTTAAGATATTCTTCTCTAGTAGTTCCAATGAAAACATCATTACATTTTTATAACATTTAGCATTCATACATAAAACCTACTGTTGTGACTGCAGCACAATATCCCCTGGATGCTTAAGCTAAGCTGGCAATGAAAGACTTGCATGCTGCCACTAGCAAAGTACACATCCAGAAGCAGCCTTTATTTTTGCGGGGTAACGTTCCACCGTTCCAGCCGGAAGACTGTACGCCCCAAAATGTACGCACCAACGTGTCTCCTGGCCCACTAGAGGAGGAGGAAGAATTTGGACCATGTTTACACTAACATGGCTGATGCATGTAAAGTCATTCCCTTCCCTCGCCTGGTGCAGACTGACCCCATCACAATGTTCCTCCCTTCAAGTTGTCATAACACAGAGAAATGACAGCTTAACCTAGAAAAATAACATCCAAGTGGTAATAAACCAGAATCATCCTTCACACTTATGGTTGAAGGCTAGAGTCATTTCTCTCTCTCTCTCTCTCTCTCTCTCTCTCTCTCTCTCTCTCTCTCTCTCTCTCTCTCTCTCTCTCTCTCTCTCCCTCTCTCTGCCAATCCCATGAGCCTGGTTCTGTCCGATGTTTCTGCCTGTTAAAAGGAAGTTTTTCCAGGCCGTTGTCGCACCAATGCTCATGGGGGAATAGTTGGGTGTCTTTTGTTGGGTTAATTCTAGGTTGTGGTCTAGATCAATCTATAAAGGGTCCTGAGATAACGCTGTTATAATTTGACACGATAAAATTGTATTTAATAGTATCAGCTCCTCCCTAGTATTTTAAAGTGAAGTAAAAGCATGTGTGTTCCCTGTAACTGTGTTCATGTGTTCAAACACAGGCACATGAGATTATATACACCCACATGTGTTCATTTGAAAGTGTGTTTCAGCTTTGCATGTCTGTCAAAAAACTGACAGACGTGTGTGTGTGTGTGTTTGTAGCATTTTAGGCTCTGTGTATTTTCCAGCTTAGAGGCAGGAGGTGCCTGTTAACTAGACAGCTGCTGGTTTGTATTTATTTACTTAAGTGATTCTACCTTTCCTTAACCAGGAAGTCTCCGCTGGGACTCAGGGGGTTGGTACTTCTAGTAGTCTAGCAGGCGGGAGGTCAAACCAAAGTGTTTTTTACTCTGTCTGCTTTTTGATTTGATTACACCCCCGCTGTACCCCCAGCCCGCCAGAAGTTTTGAGCCCGGCTCAGACTCGTGATTACAGACGTGTCATCTTCCACGTGCCGCCTCCCGTCGATAACGATCATCATCAGCTTCAGAGCTGCAAGCTGGGGTTATGGGATTAGCGTTAGTTATGTTAGCGTACTTTGTTCTGATCACACGGTCGTCGGATGATGTGGCTGATCAAGATAAAGATAACATTTTACTGCACTAACATGGCCTACTTGACCCACCACTAACCCCGCTAAATGACTCACTATTACAGAAAAATGGAGATCTAAGCAAGGGCTGAATTTCTCAGGAATATGCACAATAAAAAATGTCTTGGAGATAAAAAGGTTCACTGGGAATTATGAATCAGTATTCCAGTGTAAAACAACTGCTAACAAAAGCATTGTTTTATTCAGTGGGCATGGCTCCTGGCTAATCCTTATTGTATCCTATAAATGTCACTTTACCTTAATATACTTTTACTTAGTGTTTTACTACCTGTTTACATCTCTGTATATTATAACATCTCATTATGCATATTCATTTACATTCTGATTTACATGACAGTTCATTCATTTTACTGCCCAGTATTTTATATTTTACCTCGTTATTTCAACATCTGCACTATTTATGTCTTAGGTTATCATATTTTACTTGCATGATTTTTTTAATACAAATTCAACGAGGGGGGAGTCTGAGATGTCAGATGTTTTATATGACATAAATAAGCTGAAACCTAAATGCTGGTGCAGATCTGTGGCGAGCTGATATTGGCTGTTAACCAGTCTTGCATTGCCAGACCTTCCTCCACAGCGCTGCGGAGGAGGGTCTGGCTAGTGCACACAGCATTCTGGGATGGGAAAAAAACTCTGGTTTATTGGCCGTTCTTTAAACCAATCACAAACACCTTAGGGGCGTACGTGTGTCCATGTGTATGACTAAAGTTGTTTTAGTCGTGCAACAGAAAACTCAGATTGGACAGATGGCTGTCTGGATTCACCCTGCAGAGATCTGAGCAGCAATCCTAAAAAATTGACCAAAATTTGAATATCCAACATAAAGAAAGCGTAAGGTAACAGGCATTCGGCCGAAATGAAGGACATCTGGCGGAATTTCCAGGACGGCACCTGAACAATCCCAGAAGTGGAAGGTTGTGGATAAAGTCTAACTGCTTACATCGAGCATTGGTCCGTTATGCATTTCATAGTTTTGATGTTTCCTTCACATTATTGTGCCAAATTAAGAACAATTCAATGCTGAATTACTGCTGATGAACATGTTGTTCTTCCTATTTGTAGTCATGGCATCTCCACCCACTGCAATGACCCAATTTTGCAACTCTAGTCTTTCATCTAATGTGACAGTGTTTTCTAGCTACTATTGCAGATTCATGAATTCACGGCAACAGTCTCAACACCCTTTCCCCCCCATCCCCATCCCCAGGCTCCCAGTCAGAATGGGTGGTTCAGTCACGTTGTGTAAAACAGCACTTTGAGGAATCTTAATTCACGCCACATTCCCTCTCAGAGACATGGGACGGCACCAGCGATGACAGAAGGGGGCCTGAAGCAGGGATGTAAGGCTTAAAGTAGCTGTCATGCTGATTTGCCGGTCAGGAATCAAGCCTGTGTGCTGCGTCACTGCTGCTGTTATTGGAGAGCAGATTCTGTGGCTGCTTCCCAACGGGCAATAAGCTCCTTGAGTGCAATGAGGCACAGAAAGTTTTAGCCGAAGTGATCCGTCTGACTGTACTGCCACAGAAAGCCAAAGGACAGCGGCTGTGTCAAAGTGTTGAAAGGGAGAAAAATGACTTCAGAGTCTGTCTGCTGTCGCCACAAAAAAGACTGTTGACTTAGAGATGGACTGTGGATACTTTAATCTTATTTATTGGATCATTTTCATGCTGCAGTTGAAGGATTAGTCTGGGATTCTAGATTTCTGGAATTGTCAACAAATCCAGTAAAAGATCACTATCAACAATAGAAGTTTTTTTTATATATATATTTTCATATGCATTCTAGAGCAGCGTATTAGAAGAGCTAAATGGAAACGGTAAAAATTGAAAAAAAAGTTTACGCTCGTTGAGGTTGTTTTTTTTGTGCTTTTATCAAAAAAGAGTTGATGCGCTAAATGGGATGTGAAAACGCTTTGCCAACTAAGTTGTAACGTACCGAACATTTAACTCAGTGTTCCCTGTTTCTGCTGTCTTCCAGAATATTCCCACAGTGTGTTTTTGTCTCTAGACGACATGAAACATGACGATTACTACCTGAAATTAAAGAACAAATCAAACATGATCAATTGAAGCACATTCCCAAAGACCTTGCTCTATTTTTTCTCTCGTAGAGGGGTTGGATGGCCAAGGTGACATGTTTTGTTTCCGGTTCCGATGGATCTGACTTTATTACCCAAGAGATACAAGCAATTCAATAATGTTATTCATTCATTCATATTTATTATACAAGAAAGTTAAAAGTAACTTTACATTACAATATAAACGGGTCTGACTCAGTTTAGAAACTGGTTTTCAGCAGGTTCCTGTTCAAAGGCATTTCCATGGTAGCACTCAAAACCAACTGCTACTCAAACATTTACATTAGCTACTGTTAGTGGCACTGTTGTGACTTTTAAAGAATAATTTAGCCAAGGACCTAAGAATGAATATGGCCGCCACAGAGAGGTTGTTGCGTCACCTGAAAGCTCTCTAAAAGTGACTCACTCCACTCGCACTAAGGTGGTCCCAGCAGGAATCACTTAAGACCTTCACCTTGCCATTTTTAATGTAATGCTCAAACTAGCTCAAGCTTCATGGGTTGTTCAGTCATTATTAGACAACTTGAGTGTGGCAAGTGAGCCGAGGCTACACGGCTACTGGTCATGATGCTTAATGAGACAGCAAAGAGCATCTGAACCTCATTAACTCTTCCACATAGTCACCGCTGTCCTTCAGTGGGTAGATGAAATTGAGAGGAGAGACATGGAGCTGCATCGGCAAGTCTTTTCAATCATAATATAGGGCAAGATCACACCCAGCGTGTTTGGAGTTTGTTTAAGTCCGTGTGAGTAAGAACTTTAAGGGCTCTATAATGCACCCAGCGCAGCGCATGCCTTTGGAACGGAACAAACATTCCCAACTCGCTCCAGTTCACCTGTTGCCACCCATCATCTCCGCTGATGGGAAGACTTGCGGCCACATGAGGCTGCAGCCAGAGGGGCAGGAAAACACACACATGGAGAGAGTTGATTTGATCTTTTCACCAAATAATTCACATTTTCTTCAAGAATTGTGACATACTATAAGTGCACAAGCCTCCGAGGGGCCAAGAAATTTGTATTTTGAGGATTTATGATGCCTTTTTTATTTAATAAATGGTTTCAGCAGTAAGAAACAAATAGGTTGCAGGGGGGAAAGAGTTAACCAACGGCCTAAAACCCCTGAGAGTGCATATAGAGGTAATCTACTGTTTTGAGTGCATTGAGTCAATCTGAACAATCCAATGATTTTGTGTAATCTAGGAGAGTTTAAAGGAGATTTTAAAACCCTTTTTCTGAGTCTATGGAAAAGATTCACTGCAGTCAGCTTCTCAGTGATCACGAACCTTAAACATGCTAAAGATCGAGTCAGAAAGAACCTTGCTTGTGGGGACTATTGACGTCCCTTTCGACGCTGTTATGTTAAGGAAAGGGTCGTGGGTGGGCTTACGTTTCCGAAACACGTGGGAACGGGACGGTTAAAGAAGAAAGCGACTTTAGGAAAGGTGCCAAGCGGAAGACAAACCCCGGTCTCCTGGGTGAAAGTCTTGTGTTTGACACATCCACCCCCCCGACCAACCTCCCCGCGTGGAATTTTTGCCTTATATACTACTCTCTAAACCCTGTGTAGCTGCTGCTCTCCCCATTACGTTATACAAACACGCTGAAGGGTGCCTTTTTCATCCCTTTAGACGCTGACAGACACTGTCCAAACATCCATATTTTACGAGGTCAGAGTGAGAACAGGTTGAGAAACTTCAGTACACTTTTAATACTAAAATAACAAATATATTTTTAAAAATATTTGCCGTCACCTGCTGTTAACTTTCAAGATGAATCAACGGCAGCAAACTAAGTGGGCTTGTACATCATGACATTCCTACCTGGAGGATCCTAAAGACCAAACTGCAAAAAAAAGAAATAAAATAAAACAAACAAAAGTAAAACACTTACATATTTAATTGAAGGGAAGCTTGCAAACTGGTTTAGGGAGACGAGTGTGTTGTGGTGCTCCAGTCACACATTGCATTCTCAGCTCAATAAATATTGATAGTTCATTTTTATTAGCAAAAACAAAGTTCCTAGACTGTACATGTATTTCAAAATAACATTGATTATATACATGAAAAAGTGATACAATACACCCTTTCAGGAATAATCAGCATCTCATTTGGATTTTCTCTTGATTTGTTTTATTACTTCGTATTAGCAGATGAAGGAACAAAAATAAAACTTGTGAATGCATGGGGACATAAAATATGGGAGAAAATCTTCGGCAACCATCTATTGGGCCTCATAAATTCAGTGTACATATATATGTATATACACTGAATATCCCGTCACTCCCCAATCTCTCTCTACGCAGCCTTCGGGGACGGACAGCGTCAGAGCACAGACACATTCTCAATAAGTACTTGCACCCACATTTAAATATAACTGCTGCATGTAAGTCGGTTGATTTAAAATGATTTATCTAGAGAGAAAAAAAACCTTGAAGTACATGCTGATGTATGTGATGAAAAAACTGCTTAAATCAAGAAGCACCTGTTTAAAATTCTTGCCTGTGGTGCACACAGCGCCAAACTGCTCCGAGGTTTCAGTCATGCTTTGGTGCAGTGTGGGGAAAGACTTTTAACTAGTTATGGGAACGTCTTAGCAGAACGTCCACTCCACTGCAGCGTCCTACATACATAAAGATGTGTTCCTATTGACTGACTTTTTTAGACTGTTCTCTTTCGCTGTGCAGCCTTACACTGTCAGACAAAAGTGCACCATAGTAGGGCTGGGAAATGTATTAATATTATATTGATATTGTGATATGAGACTAGATATCGTCTTCGATTTTGGATGTTGTAATATCGTGATAAGACAAGTGTTGTCTTTTCTTGGTTTTAAAGGCTGCACTACAGTAAATTGATGTCATTTTCTGAACTTTCCAGACTGTTGTAGCTGTTCTGCTATTTGCCTTTACCCATTTAGTCATAGCATCCACAGTACTGATGATTATTTATCTTCAATCTAAGTGTGAAGATATTTCGTCAAAGCATCACTTGTCGACGCTACAATTTCGCTGCAATATCAATATTGAGGTATTTGGTCAGGAATATCATGATATCTGATTTTCTCCATATCGCCCAGCCCTAGTATATAATATATATATAGTAGTACATAGTACCTGTGCACTGCATGTCCAACAACGTTTTGATACATTTTTGATTGCAGTTACAGTTTTAAACACCAAACCAGTTTTTTACAAACCAGTCAAATGGCTTTCAGATTTTCTCATAAACCTCCTATTTGCTTCTCAATATATGTGTGTTTATATATATATATATATATATATATATATATATATATATATATATACATATATGTCAGTCTCTCCATGGACACACAGTATATTGGGCTTTGTACCTTCTTATAGTGGATTCAAATATGCTACTTTGCCCAATATGTGTGACTAAATCAAAAGATAAGGGTTCAACATCAAAACAGGTTCACTTTAACAAAATCTTTCATGGCATGATGCCCTAAACTCCCCCAAAAAATACAATAAATATATATGACAAATGGCCGTGACGTCACGTGAAACAAAAATCAAATGACAGATTGAATTGAATTGCGGAGATGTTACAACTGCAAATTTGTTTAATGCTGATGTGATTTACAGCCACATCTGTAATGTTTGAAACATACTATATACCTACAGCACATACTGCATACCTGTCTGACGTTTCTGCCGGGCTTATTTTCTGTACTGTGTTAAGTTGCTGGGCTCTTAGTTACGAACAGCAATATCTCTCCGCTGTTTGGGTGTCCGTTATTGTAGTCTTTGGCCCAACGGGTAAATTAGGACTCCAAGTTAACATTAGTAAAGTGTTGACATGTAAAAGCATCAAACAAGCAATTTAGATGAATGAGATGAGTCCTCAGCTGCGTTAAATTGTATTTTCTACCCGGAAGGTATTGTAATTGAGTCTATATTTGAACCTCACAGGATTTAGTCTCAGTAAGCCATTTCAAGATTTTGAATACCTTGATAACATCATGTGACAATGTCAAGTAAAGCTGTGTGATTATTGCAATATTATCATCCATATAACTCAACCCTATCCTGTACGTCTAATGGTTTATGAATGAGTAGGGTAAAATGTAGTTCCTGTACCTGATCTGGAAGGTTAGTGTGAGAATGGCTATGGGATGCTGCAATACACTGATTGTCTTGTTCAGTCAGTTTAAAATGTTAACCTGACAGTTTAAACAGTGGTTGCCAACTTTTTGGACTTGTGACTCCTTAAAGTACTGCTATACTTTTAATTTACACTACACATTGGCGTGGGCGTGATGGCTGGGCTTCAGCATCCGAAATCTAACAAGATGCAATTAAGCACATGAACTGTGTGGGCATTCGGCCGTATTTGAATAAGGTCAGCAGCACACAAAAGTTGACAGTTGTGAAGAGAAACAGACCTTGTAACCCTTTGGGGTCATCGTGTTTGTGTTGTGCAACTCTTAAGGAATTTCTGATAATAAGGGCCCTGATCTTCCTCCTCATGGATATCATTGTTAACCAGAGTATGTGAACAATGCTACTCGCATCGCAGTCCATTGTCTACATCCACACATTGTCAAAAAGTACACCATTAGCCTCATAATGAAGATGTGTGTATTTGCAAATGCTCACCACAGGTTGCAGGAATTACTATTGAGTGATTTTTCACTTGCATACTTCTCAGATTGTTGCCTGTGAGTAATTGTTAGAGGCCTCATGAGGCCAACCTGCCTTGTAATTTATGAGGAAAAAGCCAAAGAATGAAGAAAAGTCAGGAGGAATGAAGATAAATTTGTGCAGCAGCTCAATGTTTTTCCTTGTTTCCAACCTCGTTAATCATTGTGCTCTCACCTGAAGGGATCCTGACCCCTAGGTCGGGAATCAGTGCGTTAATATACAAAGCTAAAGTTTACAATACATGCAGAGGGACTTGTGTTTGGCCCTGTTCAACACTGTAGGCTCTAGTCCTTGTGAATTTGCTTTAACTTTATTTAACAGTTGTATTCAATGAACCCCAACATGCAGAGTTTTTGGCATGCAAGGAACAGCTTCCATCCATTTGCACTTCCCTTCTGTTTTAATTTTAAGGTTTGGGCTATAGCTCAATTATTGTGCCCCTCTCATGTGTGCAAACTGCCAACCACTAATAAGCCCATCTTAAGTGTTGTTTAATGAACTATACATAGAGTAAAGGCCGTCTTTTCTATGTGTGCTGCTGTGTGTTAATTGTCCTCATGTCTCTGACACCGGATCAAACTGGCTTAGTTCAGGGTCGTGCTTCGGAATTACACCGCTACTACAGTAATCTCTTGCTTTAAGCCTACAAGATATATTTAAATGTTCCAGTGAATATAACCACTTTGCATTCAAGCTGACGATATGTGTGGAAATGTCAAAGTCTTCTATTCTGGCCTTTGGCTTTGTTCTTTACCCCGAGTCTCTCGGTTCGTTTAAATCATTGCAAAAACCTGAGGCTCCCTCTGCACACCGGCCTTGGACCCACATGGTGCTTTGCATTTTCCCTCCTACTGAACTTGTTTCTGGCATTTCTTTTGTAGTGTTATGGCAGTACTGGTTGTTTTCCTGCTTGTTTGCCAACTCATTGTTTGTGTCTTTGCTCTTATTTATTTAAATGAGCAGTTATTAGGAATTTCACTTCCCCTTATAACACGGAATGACCATATGTCTGAACAGGCTTGTTGGGTTATTTATTCACTCAGTGACTCAACTGGGGCCAAGCTGCTGAGATTTCTGGCCTTTACTTTCTCTGTTGAAACAAAAAACTCCCATCAGTTGCAGCAGATACAAAGATTTATTTGTGGGTCTATGTGTTTTCCAACTAGGACATTGCAGAAAATGCAAACATAGTGAAGCCCAGTTGAGACCAAAGATTCGCAATGAGAAGAAATCGTCTTAGAACATCGCAGAGAAAAGTTGCAGTGGATTGAACCGGCCCGTCTCAGCTTGACTCAACCCGCTGAGGGTTTCACTGCGGATTCATCTGTTTGAGTCACAGATTCAGATGTTCGAGGCTGGTTTCATACCATCGGGGCATCTTAAGTATAGAGGATCTTTGCTTCTGCGCAGACTGGCTCCCAAATTACAACATGGAGGAGCCTGTATGTTCACGGATTGTTTACCTGATATAAATCAGCATTTCTCCCGATTTATACGTGTGTCGCCGGCTGGTTACGAGCTCCATGACGCCGAGCGGCAGTTGCTAGTTCTTTAAGCCCCTACAGAGCTTTGTGACGCCGGCTACAGGCCTCTGTTGTATCAGCGGTAGTTGGTGGTTTAGTTACCCGAAAATAGGTGACTTTGAGCCGGGTAGAAAGCACCATGAGCTGGCGGGTTAAATTTAGTCCACGAATGAGAACGTTTTTCCGTGAAGAAAGTTAAGATTAGTCAACAAAACGACAACGAGATTAGGGAAAAGAAGTGGTTTGGATTAAAACACTCCTAAGGAACAAGCGTCTCCTGGATGAAGGGCTTTAGTTTTCCCCGGAGAAGCGTACTCCATTCTCTGGCTTTATAGTCCTGTATGTTAACGCCCACCCACCAGCCCGACCTCCTCCTTACGCGGCCAGCAGCATTTTTATGCAGCGGCCGTCAATGTATTGAATACACAAAAAAACAAAAAGAACTGGAATACTTTTTGTGGATTTGTGAACGAATGGTTCATGAGAACAGGCTGCCTTGGGCTGTTATTATTGATCTACACGGCTTTTGTTAAAAAACAACTATCAACTGAAAGGTAAAGAGCTCTCGAGCCATTTAGAAATTAAAATGATGAAATCGAGCTCAGAAGCCTAAATCTTCAGCACTCAGACACAGAGAGGGAAAGTCCTCGCAGGAGACATGTTGCTTTCCATTTTGGAGACATATCATTGATTACCAAATAATCAGAGCTATCGTAGTCATTTGAGACACTAATGTAAATACTTTTAAAGCAGTGTCTTGTTTTGTAAAGTAATACCAAACGTTCTCAAAATAACTCCTGACCTCAAAAAGAATAAATGAGAAATGGTCTCAAATCAGGGAACAAAGCGGTCAATTTTTTTATTATAAGCAAACAACAGTTTCTTTGCTATAGCATTCTAGCTTCAGGGGGAGAAAAAAGAAATGATTGGTGTTTCCTCTGCTGTGTGAGTCTTCTCTTTAGTTCTCTCAGACCTCTGACATCATCTCAGTACATCTCTTTCCTGCTTTTCCCGCACATGAAATTTAATTTATGATCTCCCCCCTATGCCAAATGAATCATCCCATCCACTGTCATATAAAACATAAAAGCCTTGATGCTTTTAAAAAAGCTCAGGCCACACTTTGTTTTCCTCCCATAAACGGAGACCCTTTAGTCTGGCAGAAGCTGGTGGTTAGCAGCATTCGCGGTGTTGCAGAGTGAGGACATTATTTGTGCGATTGCAGCCTGTACTTTTCCCACCCACAGGAAAGGTCCCCACATCCATATAGCATGAACACACAAGGTCTTTAATGTGTGTCAGTGTTTCAGTGCTCCAGTAGATCAGTGGCGGTTGTTGCCAAAGCAATGTCTCGGAAAGAGACAGTGAAATTTATATAATAGTGTCAAACCGACAAAGTATTCTATCACACAAATGGTCTAAATAGGACCTTGAGTTGTAGCGGTTAATGCGTTTTGTTACCAAAGGCAACCACTTATTCCAGAGTAAAAACATCATATTTCAATAGTATGGTAGCTTTCAGGTCTCTGTTTCCAAAAGGGAGCAACAGGATTCTGCGGCTCCCTCGTGAACTGAGTTAATATTTATCTGTAATTGGCCGGAGAATATGTTAAATATGGGACACAAATTGCTAAACAATCTCTAAAATAATACCTTTTGCTACATAACCTTACCTTGCTAGTATTCAAATATTTTGCAAGGAACCAACCAAGATTTTAGAATAACACGTTGCAGGAGGCTGTCACTTAATATCACTCACAGTAATCCTTTTGTTAAATATAAATTGTGCTTTAAACAAGCAACCGATAAATAAGCTGCTTGGTGCAGCTATAAAGGATTAAGAAGATGATTACAGATGTTCAAAGTTTTGCATTTCTTTTTAACTTCATAGGATCCAGAAATAGATTGAATGGTGATGAAGCTACATACACACTGTATGTGCAATTGCATTAAGGTTGCAGTTATCCAGTCAGAGTCTAGTCTTGCTTTGCCAGACCTTCCTCTACAGTGCTGCGGAGGAGGGTCTGGCTAGTCCACACAGCATTCCAGTATGTGTATGTGTACATTCCACGGATGTTTTAGTCGTGCAACAGAAAGCTCAGATTCGAGAGATAGTCTAGCTCACTGTCTGGATTTAGTTTGAATCCGACCTGCGGCCTTTTCTGAGTGTCATCCCCCATCTCTCTACCACCTTTCCTGTCTATCCGCTGTCACTCATAAATCGAGGGGAAAAGCCCCAAAAAAGAATCTTAAAAAAAAAAGCCCAAGCTAATGGAAAAGAGCCACATCCGGCAGAATTTCCAGTGGCCCCGGAAGTGGAACACTGTGGATATAGACTACTCTTACCCTAAAAATCAAACGAGTGATTGATAGCTATGCGCCAACAACCCCATGTGATTGTTGAATAGAGTTACCTTTTTTTGTACTGTAGCCTCTGTCTAGAAAAGTGGTCTTGAGAGACCAAGAGCAAGTACTACAACAGTCAGTTACACCATGAAATCATCTTCCAGCACCCAGTCTTAGTGTGCATTCACCACACAAATCTTGGTGATTATCCCTTCCATCCAATATCACATCATCACACACCTTTCTGTGGCTAGTTCGCTGCCTTCCGTTTACTTGAGCCTGTTATTAGACTGGGGAAAGAAGCTCCAGTTAGCAGGGATATCAACCCAGAGCTCTCTTGCTGTGTAGAAACAGCGCTTAACATTCAGACACTGTGCCACCCAGGCTTTTAATATGTAAGACAATATCAAATGATACAACTGTTTTTGTCACAACAGCACACAATCGCCACAAGCTGAGTGAACTGTCGATCACAATAGAAATAGTTGCTCAGTGTCTCAGTCAACAGAGGAACAGACTGTCCTCTTCAAAAAGATGACAAAGGAAGGAATGCAAAAACTCAAACTTTACCTGGGCACAGCATCATCGCGATATAATATGTCGTTGTTGTCTTTTTTTATATTTAAAAAAGTCTTTTTTTAAACTGAAGTCCCATGAAGGCAAAAATCTCTTTTAGAATCAGGCAGTTTTCCCTCCTCTTTGAACTTTACAGGATTTCCCTCTATAAAAGTAGGTTACGAGATGTTACGCGTTATTCTTTGGTCTCTCTGTACCACAGACTTATTTCGAGACGATATGGATCCATTAAAAAATCCCCTTGTTTAACACAAAAACAAAGATGAAACTCTTGCTAAGCATGCACCCGTGGGTGGCTTTCTGCACTGCTGAATTAAATATGAGTCCCTTTCTCTCCTGGAGGAGGCCGGGTCTCTTCTCCTCCGCTCACATCTTCTTTGAAGCCAGTAATGTTTGAGGAGGGCAAGTTGCAGTGCAAGAATTTGTGTAAGTTTCTCTCTGATCACTTCCCCATGTGGGAGCGAAGAATCGTCACTTTCTGACAGGAGGTTAATCTCTCTCCTCAGTGAGATTTCGCTGAAGGCCACAACGTATTTGTATTTGCAGGCGGAAGTCAGCTAATGTTGAGTAACCGTTATGCAACCTACCAAAGTGATTTACAGTTTTCAGCAGTTAATGTCGGAAATTAAATTAAATAAGCTGAGTCATTAGGAAGAGTCTGTTGCACCGAGGGCTGTTTTCCCCTCGTGCGGTTAATTTCACTTTGTCTTCCTCAGCAGTCTCCTCACTGTTCGGATTTCTCAGAAGAATCTTATCACTCTGAGTTGTCGGTGTTATTAGTTTTGTGGAAAATGAACGGTGTGTTAAGATGGTGGCTTTCATAATAAAAACAATTCATACTTTATTAATCCCGCAAGGGAAATTACAATGACTGATGTTTGTCAGCAGCACCCCTCTCTATCTGAATAGTTGAGGCTGGGTGTTGGTATTTAGGTCGTCTATATCAGTGGCTCTCAAACCTTTTTCATGAATGCATCCCCTGTGAAATGTTGTCTGTTGCGAGTACGCCCATGACCAGCGCAAAGCATTCTTTTGAAGAAAAAAAAGCCTGTATAAAGAGGAACATTACAGCACTGCACCGCCCCTGTCTGATTGACTAAACAGTTACTTTGTGACTGGAAAAACATTTAAATGCTACTTAAAATGTTTAAAATACATTCCTTAATTCATTTACTATTGTAGCATAATTCTTCAGGAGTGATCTTTTTAAATTAACGGTATTTAAAAAGAAACTCACGTACTCTCTGCAGTACCCTTAGGGGTAGGCGTACCCCCATTTCAGAAACACTGGTCTATATTTAAAAAACTGTCATTAACGCTGTAGTTTTGGTGCGACCGGAGGTTCTGCCTGATGTCCCTCATTTTTGGATGGATGTCCCTCACCTTCCGCTTTCTTTGTGTTCTATTGAACTCACTCAGGTAGAACCTGAGTGCTACTACACTATGACCCCCCCCAGACCTCTCAGGTCATCTGGGACAGGTCTGCTTTCTGTCCCCATGGTCAGAACTAAACAAGGGGAAGCAGTGTTCAGTTTCTTTGCTCCTCATATGTGCAATAAACTCCCAGAAACCTGCTGATCCGCTGCTACTCAGTTCTTTTAAATCAAGGCTGAAGACCTTTCTTTTTGATGTTGCCTTTCTTTAAATTACTGTTCTTTTCTTTAATGTTTAATTTCTTATGCTGCACTGTAACTTTTATTCTGCTGCTGCGCTGTGGAGGAAGGTTTGACAATGCAAGACTAGTAGTTTCTCAACTTAAGTGTAGATCTTGGATTACGTTTCTGAAGCCAGTGCACTGCGTTTATTCACCTGAGCCATTGCAGGCAACAAAAGATCCGCATTTAGAGCAGGATGCAGTACCAAAACCCATTTGTCAAGATAGTGTTATAGAAGAATGTGAAAGAAGCTTTAATTTTCCAAGACAGGGGTTAAAAAATCATAACTCATGTCCTTTTCACTCCTGTAGTTCGGTTGATTTAGCTCTGAGCGAAGAAAGGGGGGGAAACAAATCATTTTACGGCCGGTCTGTTTCGTGGTCACACTGGTTTAGATCATTTACAGATTTATATTTTGCATATCAACCCGTTCTCACTCCAAAGGCGTGAAATACAGACGTTTGGATGGTGGCTGTCCGCGTCTGATGCGCCGACAAAAGCACCCTTCGGCGTGTGTGTGGAACGTACTGGGGAGAGCAGCATCTGGACCAGGTTTAGGGAGTAGCATGTAAGGGGGAAATTCTGCGTAGGGAGGTTGGTTCGGGGGGTCGATGGGACAGACACAGGACTGTCACCCAGGAAACCGTTATTGCAACGTGTCAGGGATGCCGCTTTCTTCTTTAACCGGCCCGTTATTCCCGCGAGTCACAGAACCATAAACTCCCCCACAAAGTATTCCTTAACATTACAGCGTCAAAAGGGACGCCAATAGTCCCGACCAAGCGCGTGTTGCATGGCGCTGAAGGAGACTTTTAGCGTCAACAACAACGACAAAGTCACCTGACCAAGCGTCTGTATTTTACAAGATGGGAGTGAGAATGTGTACCAACCTTACGCTCATTTTATGAAATGTAGTACTTACAGTAGACCCTGTTCTGCTTGTACAATAACACGTTTTTCAGTGATAATAATCCAATATCAAATAGTTACAAATCAACACTCCGAAAGTGGGCTATCATATGCTGTATGTCATGTGTTTTTTTAACAACAATGGAGCTCTATGGCACAAAAGACAATATACTGTATCAGGCGTTAGCTATAGACAATGTTTTTTTTCAATTTTTTGTGGATATTCATGGGATTTGTTGGCACTGATAACAATCAAGAATATCACCAGGCTTATCCTTTAGTTAAATTAAATGGTCTGAGTACTTCTTCCAGAAAGTGTACTACTTCAAGAGAATGAAGCGTAGTAACATTACTGTCACAGTGCATCATGAGTTTTTTTATCCAACAGTGTTAAAACACACATTTATTATGACTTTCACGACATTTTTCAAACATGCGTTGAGTGAGGAATGTTGTATCATGTGATCAATATCAGCAAGCGGACGTGTTCCTGAAGACATGTGAGAATACACATTCTATGTCTAGATAATGAAAATGATAATAAGTCTCCCCGTACCTTTTTCCCATGAGCACTTTGAAGAGGATGTTGCTGCTTGTTGTTCATTTCTGGTGTTTTTCCTCTTGGCGGGCATCTCATTTGTTTATTGTAGTAATAATAATGTCTTAGATTAAGGCTTTTTTGGTTTTCATTTTCATGTTAGCTCGACGTTACTTCAATGCAACAACTTTGCAGACAGATCCTACTCAACAGCAGTAATTTGAGGGTTTTTTTCTTCCAATTTTCACACTGGTTTGTTCTGGAAAGATTTCAGTCTGATTAATTAATTTGCCAAAATTGCTTTCAGAATACATTTAAAGCAGCAAATGGGCCATCCACTTTCACAATCATCCTTAAGTTTTTATTTTAAAAAACAATTTCATTTGGTGATACTTGTGTTGTTAACAAGTTTTGGGAGTTTTCAAGAATCAGAGAGTCACATCATCTTCTTCACCTTATTCTGTGCGGACTGGTTTGGCGTTCAGCTGCAAAACCTG
Organism: Etheostoma cragini; assembly: GCF_013103735.1. Taxonomy (NCBI): domain Eukaryota; kingdom Metazoa; phylum Chordata; class Actinopteri; order Perciformes; family Percidae; genus Etheostoma; species Etheostoma cragini. The sequence goes on along the minus strand of NC_048412.1, from coordinate 26,380,371 downwards.
GTTCTTACTTTTTTTTCATGAGTGCAGCCTGACGTCGCTACACACCAGAGCAAATCAACCATGCTGAAATAATGGATACTCTTTAAAATGGAGGCATTTTATTACTATCCATGTCCCATCACTTCATACAATATCAGCCTGCATTACTAACTGCATCATCACTCCCATAGACTGTTTTCACATCAGTTTAATTATGAAACAACAAATGAACAATTTATAATCAACAATTCTTTATTGCAGATGTTGAGCCCATAACATCACGTTGTTTTGTGGTGCTACGTGTCTGAATGCCTGAAATGTCTAACAATCCGATGCCGTGCCACTGAAAGCTTTCTCGATATGATTGGATTCAGCTGTGATTCAGATTTGGCTGACGTACCTGACTTTATGAATATGGATATTAGTAACGTGTTGAACATTGGTGTTCTGGCTACAGTTGTACACTGCATAGGAGAGGAAGAAAAAAAGAGAGCACCAGTGTTGGAAAGAGTAACAGAAGCGGTAAAGGTCAGTCAGAAGCTCATAATCGAATGCACCATGTGCCACGTCCTTGTTTCACATATTCTACGTGACTGGAAAGCTGATCTGAGATCTGGCATTAAGCTGGTCGTCGTTACGTCTGTTTTGTTTGAAGATAGGCCCTGTCATGTGGCCATGTGGGAGAATCGTTTTCAACATTTTACCTTGAATGAGGCCTTTTGAGATTTCAGTCCCTGTTGATGACATGTTAATCTATCTTTGAATTACACAGAAATCCCATCGTGGTCCCTCGCCAGGTAGACTGTGCCGGTATCTATTGAGAGAGAGAGAGAGGTTTGATTTTCCTCAGCTGCCAAGAAACAACCCCACAGTGGGAGACAGGCAGCGCTGAGATTTTGGCCAAGGCCAGCAGGTTGTTATCTTGTTCTCAGATTGTCTTTGGAGAATGTCAGGGCAGCAGTGATGTGTCCTCTTTGTCCACACACACACATACAGAGCACATTTGCACACACACACACACACACACACACACACACACACACACACACACACACACACAAACACACGCAGTAACTGGCCTGTCCTGCACTTTTTCAATGTCTTCGGCCATCTGCTAATCACAACAAAAATACCACTGCAAAAGTCTTAGCCAGGTGTAAAAAAATGCAGTAGTGCTTTCAAAAATATCAATTGTTGGGTATCACTAGGGGTGTAGATTCAATTATTAGCAAATTATCAAAGATGTTTTAAGTTAAGTTATGAACATGGGTCTTAATAACTAACTGGAAACCCGGGACCAATGATGAACTATGAAAAAAGTCTCATAAGTGGCGTTACCTTTAAAGTACAGATCTATCTTCAGTGTAAAGAAGAACAAGAAGTCCGGGAAGGGATGGCATGGCCCCCCCACAGAGCCCTGATCTCAACATCTTCGAGTGTGTCTGGGATTGAAGAGACAGAAGGATTTGAGGAAGCCTACACCCACAGAAGATCAGTGGTTAGTTCTCCAAGATGTTTGGAACCGACTGAGTTCCTTCAAAAACTGTGTGCAAGTGTACTGAGAAGAAGTGATGCTGCCTTGAAGGCAAAGGGTGGTCACACAAAATATTAAGTTTAGATTCCTCTTCAGTTCATTCAAGGCATTTTGTTAATTGATTAAAATAAACTATTGACACTTCCATTTTAGAAAGCATTCTTAGTTTACAGCATTTCTTTTCTACTTTTTCCAGTACTGTGTGTGTAGACAAGCAGCTGCAGCACAGTTTGCAGCTCTCACATACTTACCTGGCTGCTCGTGTGTTTGGAGGATTCAAAAGTATATCCACTAGACAGCAGGTCAGAGCCAAATCATCCCTGAAAAAAGCTGGAATATCTTCCTCACGTCTGCTGTTGGACAACACTCATCACAGTTTGCAGAGCAACTTCCTGGTTCAACTTTCACCTTCTGTACTGGCCGAGGGATTAGCACTGATGGAAAAAGTGGTTCAGATACTTCGGCTAAACTGCTGGTTTGTTTACATCCTGTCTGATCTTCTGACTGCTTGGGTTTCTTGGCCCATTTCACTTCCTTTTAGAAACTGCTGCTGTGTTACCAGAACTCCATAATTTACTTGGTAAGTAAAATACAAGTTTTACTAATGGGAATGGTAAAACTATGAAAACAACATCCAATCTGTAATAAAACATAATCATGCTATTCATGTTTCTCCCTTCTAGCGGTGAAATTGTTTATGAGAACCGACTGAATATTACTTTGTAGCCCTTCCCATTCCGAGCGTGTTTTAACTCCTAAGGTGGCCCAACCCGAAATGATCTCTTAGTATCTCCATCGTTTACGCGCAGCTGTTCCAGCCACTCCCATGTTAACTCTGGTCTTGTTGCTTTTCCTGTTGCATTGTTGTTTTATTTATTTTTTTCGCTTCCTTGGCGACTGCGTTGCATGTCCTCAAGAATAGGTGTGATCCTCGAGTTGAATGGTGGTCATCACTTTGGGCCGGCGAGTCGTTGCGATGTCACAAATTGCTTCACAACTGTGCACACATATACCCATTCAGGAACCGGCTAACAAGGCAGCAATGGAATTTTTCACACTATCCCCGTGGCTGACCCGGAAAACAAGAAGCAGGAAAGCATTGCCTGAGGAACAGAGAAAGATGAAACAGCAGACTGACCGAGCAAGGAGTCCGACACAAGTAAACATGGGAGCTGCCAAATATCTGTTCCGAAGCTGTAGGGGGGCTCTATAGAAAACCCTGCGAGAAAAAAGCAAGAAAACAGGAAAGAGATTGGTCAAATTTTCATAGCGCCCCTGTAAAGATGGAGGCGCAACATGGCTGCCGCCATTTGGCCGACTCACTTGTATGTGTTCTGAATGGCAGATTCTACGCGTACGGTAATACTTTAAGTTAGTTGGTGGAAGTAATTACACATGAATGAGCACATATTTTGGAAAGAACAACGTTTTTTTTGTTGAGAATCAACTCAAACAATTACACAATGTAGGTCTAACTGCAAAACAACCCTCTGCCAAGTGAGAGAAAAACACTTGAACTGGTCCTCACGTTACATTACATGTCCTTCAGCTGACACTTTTATCCAAAGCTTACAGTTGCTACACATGTCAGAAGTTGCACACCTCTGGAACACCTAGGGTGTTATGTCTCTTGCTCAGGGACATGTTGGTTAATGTATTCTAGTGGGAATCAAACCCAGGTCTCCCACACCAAAGGCATGTGTGATATCCACTGCCCCCCCCACCACCCACTAATTTGGAAAGCACAAGAACACAAAACAAACACACACAACTCATAATTTATGATATTTTCCCTCCTCATCCAGCACATCATCCCCCTCCTTTACCTGTTTACCACATCCACAAACTCCCAGCTGTGCACACACAGACACACAACACACTGACTCATTAGAGGACGCAGAGGTTGTCTCCTGCCTTGCTGTGTCCCTGAGGAGCAAAGGTCAAAGAAGGTAAAGGCTCAAGGTATTGTCAGTGTGTGGGATCGGATGCTGAGACTGACCCTAACCCAATTTCTCTGTAACTGGGGGGATCAAAAGATTAACTCCCTGTGATGGCTGATGACTGTTAATAGACGGCTGCTCTCACAGTAAAAATGACAAAGAATTGGCTGAATATCTTAAAAGAGAATGTCAAAAGGAATTCTAATGGTTGACATATCTTCTGCTCTGAGCAAAAAGAGATGTCGCCATCTAAGAAATGCCACCATTTTGACATCTGCAGCCTTCACACTTTTCTCCATTGCTGCACGACAGATTCACATTTCAAATGCCAGCAGGCACACAGGAGTCGAGGGGGGGAGCCAGCAGTGGGGGTTATTGCGGGAGGGCTGATTCGATCAAGCAGCAGGCGGCAACAGTTCGCCCCCTCGCTCCTCGCCGCCCCATCTCTCTTCCACAGAGCGCGGGAATAAAAGTGACAGAGTGCAATCACTGTCTCTTATCTTCCAATGAGGAGAATGGGTAGGGATGAGATTGAGTGACCGGCCGGCTGTGGTGCGTCTGCCGTGTCAGCCTTATTGAATTATGACTTGGCAGGAAGTGGCACGTTATGAGCCGCGCGGGGCCGTTGCAAGATATCACGGGCGTGGATTCAGTATGAGGCGACGGAGCGGAAGAGCAGCTGAAATGAAACCTGTCAGTATGTAAAGTTCATGATGTCTTTTATTACAGGGTAATGGGATCTGAAAGGATATTGGATTGGCTGTGATGAAAAGATGAGCCACAGCAGGTTTTCAGGTAAAGTTATTCATACCTGGAACCCCTATATTAGGGATCCCCGGCTTCAATATAAAAAACTAAATATGTGAAAAGCTGATTGTCTTCTAAATTAAGCAGTTTTTGACCAATAGTGGGGCAGAAAGACGGAAGAAACAAACAGACACTGCTAAACTTTGAAGTCAGACACCCAGCAGACAGCCAACAATGTGAACATCCTATTGGAGTTGTCCATCCAATGAATGTCTCATATTTTAGCTCTGGCTTGGGCTCCACCAACTTCTGAGAAAAATATCTTTAACTGTAAAATGCACTTAGGCTCGTGCACAGCGCGCACACACTATGCTTGTCACACACACTTACACAGCGACACGCAGCAACACACAAACATGCAAACGATTAAAAATAAAAATGTCACAATGTGAAATAGTGTTTTGAAATGATGCTCGCGTGCTTTTACTTCACGCACGAGCAGATCAGTTTCTTCTCCTGAAAATCTCTCGGTCCTGCTCAACAAATCCGCCGCCATGATGGCAGTGCGCCAAGGTACAAACACGCCCGGCTCTTAAAGGGAATGGGAGATGACACTCGGCACACAGGCCAGTTTTTTTCCGCCGTTAAACTAGCGAAAGTGGATTTGTACACGCCCTAAATGCACCAGCGCCAGGCACTTCACGTCGTCCACTTAGATCGTTAAAATAGGGCCCAGGGCGTTTTTATCCCCTAGACCAGAATAGACATGGTGGTGTCCCCAGATGATACTGCATCACTGACACAGCGCTGTGGAGATACGTCTAGGAATGTGTGGCCAACCAATAGCAAACACTCAAAATAGCTCCTTACAGCACATGCATGGATGTTGAGAGCATTGTGACTCAACCATATTCATCAAAGAGTTTAAAGATGAGCAGCTGGGAGGCAAAAACTGTCCAAAGTCCTAGTTTTACTTACAAGTCAGAGATATGGGAGATTTCTAATGGGTTCAAAATCTGCCACTGGACGAGACGATGTGTAGAGGTGTTAACAGACACACATGTCAAAATGGCTGCAAAGGCACCATCAACAGCAGCAAAGAAAAATATTAACACCCAATCTGTGTCCGAGTAAAGTCTCAAGGCGTTCTAATCAAATTGCAGGTCAAGATGCAAGACCCAGTGAAGCATTTAGGTGCTAAAGAGACAGCTATCCCCTTCCCGCCCCCCCTCCCCCAGGAGTTAGTGCAGAACTAAAGGGGTCAGGAAGCCAGAGACACAAATCCAAATGAATGTTCATGCCGATGCTCTGTGACTGCTGGGTGTGGAAATAAACTGCTGTCAAAATTATCAAAATAGATTCCTACAAGGTGAAGTCAGTGTTTACACACTCAGGAACTCCTTTATCTCGCACATATATCACATATCTTCATCTTTAGTTTACTGGATTGATTACTGTTTGATTTTGCCATACATTTGCACTATTTTGAATTTATTACTGCATTGTATATATTACTTACTTACTTTCTTTATTGTATTTGTACATATTCTCTTTTTTAATCTTTATTTGTACATATTTCTTACCTTTTATATCATACTTGTTGGACGCGTCCTTATTGCCCCGTGGGTCAGAGAGAAACATATTTTCAGTTGCTCTGTATGTCTGGCACATATTGCAGAATTAACAATAAAGTTGACTTGACTTGACTGCTCCAAAGTAGCTGAAATCAATTACCACTATTTTAAATCATTTTTTTTTGTGATTTATATCGGACTCCAAATCTGTAACTTGATGAAGATGTGAGCTCTGGTCTGATGACTATAGCAACAGCGGTTGCCATAGACTTTTTCCCCTTTCTTCCAACATGAACATCATCAGCATGAATCAGCTAAAGGAGGTTAAAAGCTGCAGAGTTTGTTTGGCACAACGCACAACCCTTTCACATCCCACTTGATTGTATGTTAATAATACAAAATATGCTAAATGCAGGTTTAAGTGCTGCCCTTACTTCTGTACTAGTCTTTGTTTGAGCAATTTTTGCATTTTTCTTGCATTATCCATCTTTCCTAAGCCACAGTTACATATTCAGCTGTGATTTGTGTGCTCGGAAATTGGTGTTGGAACTTTTTTTTCTTTCCTTTCCAACTTTTTCCTTTTCACTTTACATTTTCATCATTCTTCCAGTCCTTTTTTCTTCTATTTCACGCTTCTGCTATCTTCTCCATCTCAGCAACTTAACTCGCGTGGCTGACCCTCATTTGAGCAAGGTAACGTACAAGGACAGCAATTATAAAAGGTACATTGGGGCCCGCTCTGGCCTGGGATTTTCGAAAAATTATACCGCAATAAAACAGTCACCGTATTTCTGTGTATGCATAATGGTTGTATGATGTATTACATGAGGGGGTGGGTACAACAGGGTCTTGGGCTACGTGTCCTACATTGAAATGAGTCTTGAGTACCAAACAGTCAAGGTACAGTAGCAAGGAGTTGATGCTAGAGGCATTTTCTCTCTGCTGACCCACAGACCCAAAAGCATCCAGAGTGTCGTCCTCCAACATCAGCAGCTGAGAGGGAGCTGCTGTCCCTCCTGCCATTCCGATTTTAACCCCACAAGTCTCAAAACTCTGCGCTTACGACTAGGAAACTACAAATGACATTTTGTTTCTTTTTCCCGTGCAAACTTAGTTACTCGCTCCTGATTCTCGAGAAAAGGTGAAGATGCAACCAAAATGAATCAGACGTTATTTACTTGATTTAAAGATGTCGAATGTGTCTTTGGCAAATGTGCTTTATTAAAACATGTACTCTGATCTTCTTTATTATTTAGATACCATTAAAAAGTCTAACATCCAAACAGCACTTTCATATTTCCACTCTACTTTCCAAAGACTTTCACATGAAGACACTTACCTACAGATAATTACTTCCTCTGAAGAGTCCATCATGTTTTTTTATTCCTCCGTGTCCTCCTTGGCCTAGATGAGGGGTGGGGGCACATGCGTGATCACAGAAGGCTTGTATCATGTGGATGCAACAAACAGTAGTGATTACTGAGAATTCCTCATGGGGGTGACAGAAACTGTGCACCATAGTGTCTTACATTTGTGAATTGTAGGATCACAAAAACAGGAGAGCAGAGGAACCCGTTCCTCCCCCTGTAGGGCTGTGCAATTAATTGAATTTCGATTTCAATTTCGATTTTGGCTCCAAATAGTCACCAAAATAGTAAAATCGAGAAAAAAACAATCATTTTGGCATGTTTTATTTTGCAAGAACACTCTCATTTTGTCTTGTGTTCTGGATGACACATGCATGCGCACATCTGCATGCGCACATCCACCCCTCCACCCC